>NW_022148612.1:0-15783 GCF_901933205.1 Camarhynchus parvulus | reverse complement strand
CCAATTTTGGGAGAATTTTCCCCAATTTTGGGAGAATTTTCCCCAATTTTGGGAGAATTTTTCCCAATTTTGGGACAATTTTCTTCATTTTTGGGAGATTCTTTTCCCATTTTGGGGTTTTTTTTCCCCTCAATTTTGGGCAAATTTGGGCAATTTTGAGGTTTCCTGAGATTCTCCCCAATTTTGGGACAATTTTCCCCAATTTTGGGTGAATTTTTCCCCAATTTTGGGAGAATTTTCCCCAATTTTGGGACAATTTTTTCCCAATTTTGGGGGAATTTTTCCCATTTTTTGGGGTTTTTTCCCCTCAATTTTGGGGAATTTTGGGCAAATTTGGGCAATTTTGAGGTTTCCTGGGATTCTCCTCAATTTTGGGAGAATTTGTCCCCAATTTTGTGCCATTTTTCCCCAATTTTGGGACAATTTTTCCCCAATTTTGGGAGATTTTTGTCAATTTTTGGGCGGTGTTTCCCCACACAATTTTGTGCAAATTTGGGCAATTTTGGGGTTTCCTGGGATTTTCCCCAATTTTGGGACAATTTTCCCCAATTTTGGGACAATTTTCCCCAATTTTGGGACAATTTTCCCCAATTTTGGGTGAATTTGCCCAATTTTGGGAGAATTTTCCCCAATTTTGGGACAATTTTCTTCATTTTTGGGAGACTTTTTTTCGCATTTTTGGGGTTTTTTTCCCCGCACTTTTGGGGAATTTTGGGCAAATTTGGGCAAATTTGGGCAATTTTGAGGTTTCCTGGCATTCTCCCCAATTTTGGGGGAATTTTCTCCCAATTTTGGGAGAATTTTTTCCCAATTTTGGGGGAATTCTCCTGAACTTCGGGACAATTTCCCCCAATTTTGTGCCCTTTTTCCCCAATTTTGGGAGAATTTTTTCCCAATTTTGTGGCATTTTTCCCATTTTTGGGGGAATTTTCTCCAATTTTGTGCCATTTTTCCCCATTTTTGGGTGGATTTTCCCCAATTGTGGGGGAATTTTTTCCCATTTTTGGGACAATTTTCCCCAATTTTGGGAGAATTTTTCCCCCGATTTGAGGGAATTTTCCCCAATTTTTTGCGGGTTTTTTCCCATATTTGTGGGATTTTTCCCTCAATTTTGTGCAAATTTGGGCAATTTTGAGGTTTCCTGGGATTTTCCCAATTTTGGGAGAATTTTTTCCCAATTTTGGGGGAATTTTCCCCAATTTTGTGGGAATTTTTCCTGAACTTCGGGACAATTTCCCCCAATTTTGTGCCCTTTTTCCCCAATTTTGTGCCCTTTTTCCCCAATTTTGGGAGAATTTTTCCCCAATTTTGGGAGAATTTTTTCCCAATTTTGTGGCATTTTTCCCATTTTTGGGGGAATTGTCCCCAATTTTGTGCCATTTTTCCCCATTTTTGGGTGGATTTTCCCCAATTTTGGGACAATTTTCCCCAATTTTGGGACAATTTTCCCCAGTTTTGGGAGAATTTTTTCCCCAATTTTGGGAGAATTTTTTCCCCAATTTTGGGGGAATTTTTTCCCCAATTTTGGGGGAATTTTTTCCCAATTTTGGGACATTTTCCCCATTTTTGGGGGAATTTTCCCCAATTTTGGGACAATTTTTTCCAATCTGGGGAGAATTTTTCCCCAATTTTGGGGAAATTTTCTTCATTTTTGGGGGTTTTTTCCCCCCACAATTTTGGGCAAATTTGGGCAATTTTGGGCAAATTTGGGCAATTTTGAGGTTTCCTGGGATTTTCCCCAATTTTGGGACAATTTTCCCCAATTTCGGGTGAATTTTCCCCAATTTTAGGAGAATTTTCCCCAATTTTGGGAGAATTTTCCCCAATTTTGGGAGAATTTTTTTCCAATTTTGGGAGAATTTTCCCCAATTTTGGGACAATTTTCCCCAATTTTGGGACAATTTTTCCCCTCAATTTTGACCAAATTTGGGCAATTTTGGGGTTTCCTGGATTTTCCCAATTTTGGGGGAATTTCCCTCAATTTTTGGGGCAATTTTCCCCAATTTTTTGAGGGATTTTTTTCCACTTTTGGGGTTTTTTTCCCCTCAATTTTGACCAAATTTGGGCAATTTGAGGTTTCCTGGGATTTTCCCAATTTTGGGAGAATTTTTTCCCAATTTTGGGGCAATTTCCCCCAATTTTGTGCCATTTTTCCCCATTTTTGGGTGAATTTGCCCAATTTTGGGACAATTTTCCCCAATTTTGGGCCAATTTCCCCCAATTTTGTGCCATTTTTCTCCATTTTTGGGTGGATTTTCCCCAATTTTTGGACAATTTTCCCCAATTTTGGGGGAATTTTCCCCAATTTTGGGAGAATTTTTTCCCATTTTTGGGTGGATTTTCCGCAATTTTGGGGGCATTTTCCCCATTTTTGGGTGGATTTTTCCCCAATTTTGGGACATTTTCCCCATTTTTGGGCGGATTTCCCAATTTTGGGTGGATTTCCCCATTTTTGGGTGAATTCTCCCCATTTTTGGGCGGATTTCCCAATTTTGGGTGGATTTCCCCATTTTTGGGTGAATTTTCCCCATTTTTGGGTGGATTTTCCGCAATTTTGGGGGCATTTTCCCCATTTTTGGGCGGATTTTCCCCAATTTTTGGACAATTTTCCCCAATTTTGGGAGAATTTTCCCCAATTTTGGGCGGATTTCCCAATTTTTGGGTGGATTTTTCCCCAATTTTGGGTGAATTCTCCCCATTTTTGGGCGGATTTTCCCCAGTTTTGGGGGAATTTGCCCAATTTTGTCTCTTTTTGCCCCAATTTCCCCACAGATGTCGCTGCGGGGCCCCCCCGGCCCCAGGGGCTTCACCGCCCGGCCCATGGTGAGAACAGAGCGGGGAAGTTTGGGGCAAATTCGGGCGGTTTGGGGAAATTTGGGGTTTGGGGCAATTTGGGGCAGTTTGGGGGAATTTGGGGCATTTTAGGGGTGAATTTGGGGAGAATTTGGGGCATTTTAGGGGTGAATTTGGGGAGAATTTGGGGCAGTTTGGGGGAAATTTGGGGAGAATTTGGGGCATTTTAGGGGTGAATTTGGGAATTTGGGGCATTTTTTGGGGAATTTGGGGAGAATTTGGGGGCATTTTGGGGGGAAATTTGGGGCATTTTAGGGGTGAATTTGGGGAGAATTTGGGGCATTTTAGGGGGAAATTTGGGGCATGAATTTGGGGCATTTAGGGGGGGGGGGGAGAATTTGGGGGCATTTTAGGGGTGAATTTTGGGAGAATTTGGGGGCATTTTAGGGGTGAATTTGGGGAGAATTTGGGGCATTTTAGGGGGAAATTTGGGGAGAATTTGGGGCATTTTGGGGTGAATTTGGGGGAATTTGGGGGCATTTTGGGGAAATTTGGGGCATTTTAGGGGAATTTGGGGAGAATTTGGGGCATTTTAGGGGTGAATTTGGGGAGAATTTTTGGGGGGCATTTTAGGGGAAATTTGGGGCATTTTTGGGGCAGAAATTTCGGGGGGTTTTGGGGAATTTTTCCCCAAATTTGGGGGTTTTGGGAAATTTTTGGGAGGATTTTGGGGCATTTTGGGGGTGAATCCTGGGGGTTTTTTTTTGGGGGAGTTTGGGGCAAATTTGGGGGTTTGGGGGTTTTTGGGGTTTTGGGAATTTTTTGGCAGTTTGGGGAAATTTGGGGGCATTTTGGGGGTGGTTTGGGGGGAATTTGGGGCATTTTAGGGGTGAATTTGGGGAGAATTTGGGGCATTTTAGGGGAAATTTGGGGAGAATTTGGGGCATTTTAGGGGTGAATTTGGGGAGAATTTGGGGCATTTTAGGGGAAATTTGGGGCATTTTAGGGGTGAATTTGGGGGGAATTTGGGGCATTTTAGGGTGAATTTGGGGGAATTTGGGGCATTTTAGGGGGAATTTGGGGAGAATTTGGGGCATTTTTAGGGGTGAATTTTTGGGAGAATTTGGGGCATTTAGGGGGAATTTTTAAGGAGGGTTTGGGGCATTTTAGGGGTGAATTTGGGAGAATTTGGGGCATTTTGGGGAAATTTGGGGCATTTTAGGGGTGAATTTGGGGAGAATTTGGGGCATTTTAGGGGGAAATTTGGGGCATTTTGGGCAGAAATTTCGGGGGTTTGGGGAATTTGGGGAAATTTGGGGGTTTTGGGAAATTTTTGGGAGGATTTTGGGGCATTTTGGGGGTGAATTTTGGGGGAATTTTGGGGGGAAGTTTGGGGCATTTTGGGAATTTTGGGGGTTTAGGCAGTTTGGGGGAAATTTGGGGCATTTTAGGGGTGAATTTTGGGGGAATTTGGGGCAGGTTTGGGGAAATTTGGGGCATTTTAGGGGTGAATTTGGGGGAAATTTGGGGCATTTTAGGGGAAATTTTAAAAGAATTTTGGGCATTTTGGGGTGGTTTGGGGGGAATTTGGGGCATTTTAGGGGAATTTGGGGATTTGGGGAATTTGGGGATTTTTGGGGAGAATTTGGGGCAGATTTTGGGGGATTTTTTGGGCATTTTGGGGAAATTTTGGGGGTTTTTCTGGAATGGGGGGTTTTGGGAAATTTTTGGGAGGATTTTGGGGCATTTTGGGGGTGAATCCTGGGGGAATTTTGGGGGGAAGTTTGGGGCAAATTTGGGCGGTTTGGGGGAAATTTGGGGTTTTGGGGGAATTTGGGGGCATTTTGGAAATTTGGGGGATTTTTGGGGAAATTTGGGGAGAATTTGGGGCATTTTAGGGTGAATTTGGGGAGAATTTTTTGGGCATTTTTGAGGGGGGGTTTTTGGGGCATTTTGGGGAGAATTTGGGGGGGAATTTGGGGCAGTTTGGGGGAAATTTGGGGAGAATTTGGGGCATTTTAGGGGTTTGATTTGGGGGAATTTTTGGGCATTTTTTGGGGAAATTTGGGGAGAATTTTAGGGGCATTTTAGGGGAAATTTGGGGCATTTTAGGGGAATTTGGGGAGAATTTGGGGCATTTTTGGGGAAATTTGGGGCATTTTAGGGGGGATTTTTGGGGGGGCATTTTGGGGGGAAATTTTGGGAGAATTTGGGGCATTTTGGGGGTGAATTTTTTAGGGAATTTGGGGCATTTTGGGGGGGGAATTTGGGGATTTTAGGGGTGGTATTTGGGGATTTTTAGGGCATTTTGGGGAAATTTGGGGCATTTTTTGGGAATTTGGGGAGAATTTGGGGGCATTTTAGGGGTGAATTTGGGGAGAATTTGGGGCATTTTAGGGGGAAATTTGGGGAGAATTTGGGGCATTTGAGGGGTGAATTTGGGGAGAATTTGGGGCATTTTGGGGGAAATTTGGGGAGAATTTGGGGCATTTTAGGGGAAATTTGGGGCATTTTAGGGGTGAATTTGGGGAGAATTTGGGGCATTTTAGGGGGAAATTTGGGGCATTTTGGGCAGAAATTTCGGGGGTTTGGGGAATTTGGGGAAATGTGGGGGTTTTGGGAAATTTTTGGGAGGATTTTGGGGCATTTTGGGGGTGAATCCTGGGGGAATTTTGGGGGGAAATTTGGGGCATTTTGGGGTATTTTAGGGGTGAATTTGGGAAGAAGTTGGGGGAATTTTGGGGGGATTTTAGGAAAATTTGGGGTTTGGGGAATTTTGGGGAGAATTTGGGGCATTTTGGGGTGGTTTGGGGGAAATTTGGGGCATTTTAGGGGAGAATTTGGGGGGATTTGGGGGCATTTTGGGCTGGTTTGGGAGGAAATTTGGGGGATTTTGGGAAATTTTGGGTTTGGGGGAATTTTGGTGTCATTTTGGTGCCATTTTTGTGCCATTTTTGGTATAATTTTTGTGTCATTTTGGTGCAATTTTTGGGGTGATTTTGGTCTAATTTTTGTGCAATTTTGGTGCCATTTTTGGGGTAATTTTGGTGCAATTTTGGTGCCATTTTGGTATAATTTTGGTGTCATTTTTGGGGTAATTTTGGTGCCATTTTTGGGTTGATTTTGGTATCATTTCGGTGTCATTTTTGTGCCACTTTTGGGGTGATTTTGGTCTAATTTTTCTGTAATTTTGGTGCCATTTTGGGGTGATTTTGGTATCATTTTGGTGCCATTTTTGGGTCATTTTTGTGTCATTTTGGTGCCATTTTTGGGATAATTTTTGTGCCATTTTGGTGCCATTTTTGGGGTGATTTTGGTATAATTTTGGTGTCATTTTGGTGCCATTTTTGGGGTGTTTTTGGTATAATTTTTGTGCAATTTTTGGGGCGATTTTGGTATCAATTTTGTGCCATTTTTGGGGTGATTTTTGTGTCATTTTGGTGCCATTTTTGGGGTGATTTTGGTCTAATTTTTCTGTAATTTTGGTGCCATTTTGGGGTGATTTTGGTATCATTTTGGTGCCATTTTTGTGTCATTTTTGGGTCATTTTGGTGCCATTTTTGGAGCGATTTTGGGATTATTTTTGTGTCATTTTTGTGTCATTTTTGGGGTGATTTTGGTATAATTTTTGTGTAATTTTGGCACGATTTTTGGGGTAATTTGGAGACGATTTTGGTATAATTTTTGTGCAATTTTTGGGGCGATTTTGGTGTAATTTTTGCGTCATTTTGGGGCAATTTTGGTATAATTTTGGTGCAATTTTGGTGCCATTTTTGGGGTGATTTTGGGGGAATTTTGGTGCCATTTTGGTGCAATTTTTGGGGCAATTTTGGTATCATTTTTGTGCCATTTTGGTGCCATTTTTAGGGTGTTTTTGGTATAATTTTTGTGCAATTTTTGGGGCAATTTTGGTATCATTTTGGTGCCATTTTTGGGTCATTTTTGTGTCATTTTGGTGCCATTTTTGGGGTGATTTGGGGATAATTTTGGTGCCATTTTTGTGCCATTTTTGGGGTGATTTTAGTGCCATTTTTGGGGTGATTTTGGTCTAATTTTTGTGTAATTTTGGTGCCACTTTTGGGGTGATTTTGGTCTAATTTTTGTGTCATTTTTGTGCCATTTTTGGGGCGATTTTGGTATCATTTCTGTGTAATTTTGGCACGATTTTTGGGGTAATTTGGAGACGATTTTGGTATAATTTTTCTGTCATTTTGGTGCCATTTTTGGGGTGATTTTGGTATAATTTTTGCGTCATTTTTGGGGCGATTTTGGTATCATTTTTGTGCCACTTTTGGGGTGATTTTTGTGCAATTTTTGGGGTGATTTTGGTATCATTTTTGTGCCATTTTGGTGCCATTTTTGGGGTGATTTTGGTATAATTTTGGTGTCATTTTTGGGGTGATTTTGGTGCAACTTTTGTGTCATGTTGGGGTGATTTTGGTCTAATTTTTGTGTCATTTTGGTTTAATTTTTGGGGCGATTTTGGAATAATTTTGGTACCATTTTGGTGCCATGTTTGGGTCATTTTTGTGTCATTTTTGATGCCATTTTTGTGTCATTTTGGTGCCATTTTTGGGGTGATTTTGGTCTAATTTTGGTGCCATTTTGGTGCCATTTTTGGGGTGATTTTGGTCTAATTTTTGCGTTATTTTGGGGCGATTTTGGTATCATTTTGGTGCAATTTTGGTGCCATTTTTGGGGTGATTTTGGGGGAATTTTGGTGCCATTTTGGTGCAATTTTTGGGGCAATTTTGGTATCATTTTTGTGCCATTTTGGTGCCATTTTTAGGGTGATTTTGGTATAATTTTTGCGTCATTTTTGGGGCGATTTTGGTATAATTTTGGTGCCATTTTTGGGGTGATTTTGGTCTAATTTTTCTGTAATTTTGGTGCCATTTTGGGGTGATTTTGGTATCATTTTGGTGCCATTTTTGGGTCATTTTTGTGTCATTTTGGTGCCATTTTTGGAGCAATTTTGGGATCATTTTTGTGTCATTTTTGTGTCATTTTTGGAGCGATTTTGGGATCATTTTTGTGTCATTTTGGTGCCATTTTTGGGGTGATTTTGGTATAATTTTTGTGCAATTTTTGGGGTGATTTTGGTCTAATTTTTGCGTCATTTTTGGGGCGATTTTGGGATAATTTTTGTGCAATTTTGGTGCCATTTTTGGGGTGATTTTGGTGTCATTCTTGTGCCGTTTTTGGGGTGATTTTTGTGCAATTTTGGTGCCATTTTTGGGGCGATTTGGCGATGATTTTGGTGCCATTTCCGGGTGCGATTTTGGGTGAATTTTGGCCGATTTTGGGGCTGTCCTTGCAGGGCCAGCCCGCAGCTCCGCCTCAAGGGCGAAAATTCCCCCTGGCGACTTCGGGCCCCAGGTGAGAGCCCCCCCGAATTTGGGGAGGGGAATTGGGACCCCAAAACCTCCCCCTAAAATCCCTCCCCCACCCCCAAATCCCCCTACCCCCAAATTTCCCAAAATTCTCCAAATTTTTCCCCAAATTTCCCCAAATTTTCCCCAATTTTCCCCAAATTTCCCAACATTCTCCAAATTTTTCCCCAAATTTCCCAACATTTCCCTGATGCCCCAAAATTCTCCAAAATGCCCCCAATCCCCCCCCAAATTTACCAAAATCCCCCAACATTTTCCCAAATTTCCCCCAAATTTCCCCAAATCCCCCAAAGTTTACCAAAATTCCCCAACATTTTCCCCAAAATTCCCCCAAATTTTCCCCAATTTTCCCCAAAATTCCCCCGAATTCCCCCAATTTCCCCCACATTCCCTAAAATTTTCCCCAAATATCCCCAAAATTTCCACAAATTCCCCCCCAAAATCCCAAAAATTTCCCCCAAATTTCCCAAATTCCCCCAATTTTTCCAAAAATTCCCCAAAAGTTCCCCCAAATCCCCCAAATTCCCATCAATTTTCCCAAAATTTCCCAAAGTTTTCCCAAAATTCCCCCAAAACTTCCCTGAAATACCCCAAAATTTCCCAAAATCCCCCAATTTTCCCCAAATATCCCCAAAATTTCCACAACTTCCCCCCAAAATCCCAAAATTTTCCCCCAAATTTCCCCAAATTTCCCCACAATTTCCCCCAAATTTTCCCAAAATTTCCCAAAGTTTTCCTTGTAATTCCCCAAATTTCCCCAAACTTCCCCACAATTTCCCCCAAATTTTCCCAAAATTCCCCAAAATTTCCCCCAAATTCCCTAAAATTTCCCCAAATATCCCCAAAATTTTCACAAATTCCCCCCAAAAATCCCAACATTTCCCCCCAAATTTTTCCCTAATTCCCTAAAATTTCCCCAAATATCCCAGAATTTCCACAACTTCCCCACTAAAATCCCAAAAATTTCCCCCAAATTTTCCCAAAATTCCCCCAAAATTCCCCCAAAATTCCCCCAAATTCCCCACAATTTCCCCACAATTTCCCCAAATTTTTCCCAAATTCCCCCAAATTTTCCCAAATTCCCCCAAATTTTCCCCAATTTTCCCCCCAGGGCCCCAGGGGACCCCCAGGGCTGATGGGACCCCCAGGAAAACCCGGCCTGAGGGTGAGATTGGGGCAAAATTCGGCGATTTGGGGCAAAATTCGGGGATTTTGGGGGAAATTGGGGGATTTTGGGGAAAATTCAGGGATTTTGGGCCAAAATTCGGGGATTTTGGGGGAAATTTGGGGATTTTTGGGTGAAATTTGGGAATTTTTGGGAATTTTGGGAGGTTTGGGAGGGGTTAAGGGTGAAATTTGGGGATTTTGGGGGAAATTTGGGGATTTTGGGGGAAAATTTGGGGATTTTGGGCAAAATTTGGGGATTTTCGGCGAAATTCGGGGATTTTGGGCAAAAATTTGGGGATTTTGGGGGGAAATTTGGGGATTTTGGGCTAAATTTGGGGATTTTATGTGAAATTCGGGGATTTGGGGCAAAATTTGGGGATTTTGGGGGAAATTTGGGGATTTGGGGCGACATTCAGGGATTTTTGGTGAAATGTGGGGATTTTGGGTGAAATTTGGGGATTTTGGGGGTGAAATTCGGGGATTTTGGGCAAAAATTCGGGGATTTTGGGGAAATTCGGGGATTTTGGGCAAAATTTGGGGATTTTGGGCAAAATTTGGGGATTTTGGGCAAAATGCGGGAATTTTGGGCGAAATTTGGGGATTTGGGGTGAAATTCGGTGATTTTGGGGGGAAATTCGGGGATTTGGGGTGAAATTTGGGGATTTTGGGGGAAATTTGGGGATTTTGGGCAAAATTCGGGGATTTTGGGGGAAATTCAGGGATTTTGGGGGGAAATCGGGGAATTTTTGGGGCAATTTTTGGGAGGATTTTGGGTGAAATTTGGGGCATTTTGGGTCAGAATTTAATGCCCATTTTTAGCCGATGCTTTGGACCATTCTCAGTGAATTTTTGGGGTGAATTTGGGACATTTTGGGGGTGATTTTTTGGGGTGGATTGGGGGGAATTTTGGGAGGATTTTGGGCCGAATTTGGGACATTTTGGGGGCGATTTTGGGGAATTTTTGGGGCAATTTTGGGGATTTTTGGGAGCATTTTGGGCCAAATTTGGGGCATTTTGGGGTGGAATTGGGGGAATTTTTGAGGGTATTTTGGGGTGAAATTGGGGGAATTTTGGGGGCAATTTTGGGGAATTTTGGGAGGATTTTGGGCCGCATTTGGGGCATTTTGGGGGCGATTTTTTGGGGGTGGTTTTGGGTGATTTTTGGGGAGATTTTTGGGGTGGATTTTGGGGATTTTTGGGAGGATTTTGGGCCGAATTTGGGGCATTTTGGGGTGGAATTGGGGGAATTTTGGAGGGTATTTTGGGGTGGAATTGGGGGAATTTTTGGGGTGGATTTGGGGGATTTTTGGAGGAGATTTTTAAATGGGCCGAATTTGGGGCATTTTGGGGTGGAATTGGGGGAATTTTTGAGGGTATTTTGGGGTGGAATTGGGGGAATTTTTGGGGCAATTTTGGGGATTTTTGGGAGCATTTTGGGCTGAATTTGGGGCATTTTGGGGGCGATTTTTTGGGGTGGATTTGGGGGATTTTTGGGAGGATTTTGGGCTGAATTTGGGGCATTTGGGAGGCGACTTTTGGAGGTGGATTTGGGTGATTTTTGAGGAGATTTTTGGGGTGGATTTTGGGGATTTTATCGGAGGATTTTGGGCTGAATTTGGGGGAGATTTTGGGGTGGATTTGGGGCATTTTGGGGGGCTATTTTTGGGGCCGGTTTTGGGTGATTTTTGAGGAGATTTTGGGGGTGGATTTTGGGGAATTTTGGGGATTTTTGGGAGCATTTTGGGCTGAATTTGGGACATTTTGGAGGCGATTTTTGGGGTGGATTTGGGTGATTTTTGGGAGGATTTTGGGCCGAATTTGGGGCATTTTGGGGTGGAATTGGGGGAATTTTTGAGGGCATTTTGGGGTGGAATTGGGGGAATTTTTGGCTATTTGGGGATTTTGGGAGCATTTTGGGCTGAATTTGCACCTCCAAAAGCCCTCCCAAATGCCCCCCCAGCCCAAAATCCCCTCCCAAAATCCCCCAAATCCACCCCAAAAAATTTCCCCAAATTCAGCCCAAAATGCTCCCAAAAATCCCCAAAAGCCCCAAAATTCCCCCAATTCCACCCCAAAATCCCCAAAATTCCCCAATTCCCACCCCCCAAAAATGCCCCCCCCAAAAATCTCCTCCAAAAATCCCCCAAATCCACCCCAAAAATTCCCCAATTCCACCCCAAAAATACCCCCAAAAATTCCCCTTCCACCCCAAAATGCCCCAAATTGGCCCAAAATCTCCCAAAAATCCCAAAATCCACCCCAAAAATCTCCCCCAAAATCACCCAAAACCACCCCAAAATCGCCCCCAAAATGCCCCAAATGCCCAAAATCCTAAAATTCCCCAAAATTGCCCCCAAAATTCCCCAATTTCACCCCAAAAATACCCCCTCAAAAATTCCCCAATTCCACCCCCAAATGCCCCAAATTTGGCCCAAAATGCTCCCAAAATCCCCAAAATTGCCCCAAAAATTCCCCCAAAAATCCCCCCAAAATGTCCCAAATTCGCCCAAAAATCCTCCCAAAATTCCCAACCACCCCAAAAATCACCCCCAAAATGTCCCAAACACCCCAAAATTCACTGAGAATGGTCCAAAGCATGGGCTAAAAATGGGATTAAATTTGAAAAATGCCCCAAATTTCACCCAAAATCCTCCCAAAATTCCCCAAAATTCCCCCCCCAAAATCCCCTGAATTTCCCAAAATCCCCACCCCCAAAATCCCCAAATTTCCCCAAAAATCCCCAAATTTCACCCCAAATCCCCCAACCCCAAAATCAATTTCACCCCTCCCCAAATTTCCCCAAACCCCAGCCCCCCCTTTTGCCCAAAATCCCTTTGCCCTCCCCCCCCAAAACCCCCCCAAAACCCCAAACCCAAAACCCCCAAATCAAAAACCCCCCAAACCCCTCCCCGGGTTTTCCCCCCCCAAAACCCCAAAACCTCCCCCCTCCCCCTTTAAAACCCTGGGTTTTTAAAAAAACCCCATTTGCCCAAAATCCCCCTCCCCCCAAAATCCCCAAAAACCCCCAAAAATCCCCAAATTTCAAACCCCTCCCCCAAACCTCCCAAAATTCCCAAAAATCCCCAAATTTCACCCTCCCCAAATTTCCCCAAAAATCCCCGAATTTTGGGCCCAAAATCTGAATTTTCCCAAAATCCCCCTTTCCCCAAAATCCCCAATTTTTGCCCCAAATGGGTTTTTAATCTCACCCTCAGGCCGGGTTTTCCTGGGGTCCCATCAGCCCTGGGGTCCCCTGGGGCCCTGGGGAAAAATTAAAATGGGGAATTTGGGAAAATGGGGAATTTGGGAAAATTTGGGGTGGGGTTGGGGGTTGGGGGAAGGGGAATTTTGGGGAATTTTGGAATTTTGGGGAAAAATTTGGGGGAAATTTTTGGGATTTTAGGGGAATTGTGGAAATTTTGGGATATTTGGGGAAATTTAGGGAATTAGGAAAATTTGGGGGTGTGGGATTTGGGGGAGGTTTTTGGGGGATTTTGGGGAAATTTTTAGGGAAGGGGAAATTTTGGGGAATTTTGGGAAAAGGGGAAATTTGGGGGAATTTGGGAAGGGGGGATTTTGGGGGGAAAATTTGGGGAAATTTTGGAAAAAAATTGGGGGAAATTTGGGAAATTTGGGGGAAATTTTGGGATTTTGGGGGGAATTGTGGGAAATTTTGGGGGAATTTGGGGAAAATTTTGGGGAATTGGGGAAATTGGGGGGGTTTGGGGGAATTTTTTGGGGAAAATTTTGGGAAAATTTGGGGAAATTTTGGGGGAAAATTTGGGGATTTTGGGGGAAAATTTGGGGGAATTTTGGGGAAAAATTTGGGGAAAATTTGGGGAAATTGGGGGAAATTTTTGGGGGATTTTGGGGGAAATTTTGGGAAATTTTGGGGAATTTAAAATTTTGGGGAATTTGGGGAAAATTGGGGAATTTGGGAAATTTGGGGAAAATTGGGGAAAAATTTGGGGGTTTTGGGAAAAAATTTGGGAATTTTGGGGAAATTTGGGGGGGTTTGGGGGGATTTGGGGTGGGGGAGGGGCCGGGGAGGTTTTTGGGGAATTTCCCCCTTTGGGGGGCTTCATGGGGAAATTTTTGAGGGGGAGGGGTGGGGAAAAAGAAATGAAAAAATTTAAAAAATGGGCACCGGGAAATGGCCCAAAATCTAAATCGCCCCTCACCAAATTCCAAAATCACCCCAAAAACGGCCGTGCCCAAACACCCCAAAATCACCAAAATTCAAACCCCCAAAATCGCCCCCAAAAATAAAAAATAGCCAAAATCCCCCAAAAATTCCCAAAAAATTTAACCAAAATCACCCCAAAAGGCAAAATGACACAAAAAATTCCCAAAACCCCAAAATGAACAAAAATGCACAAAAATATCCCAAAATTGCCCAAAAAATGGCAAAAATGACCAAAATACCCAAAAGAAAAAATATCCAAAATCACCCCAAAATGGCACCGCCCAAAAAAATGACCAAAATCCCCAAAATGGCACCAAAAATACCAAAATGCCCAAAAAATGCCAAAATTTAACCAAAAATACCCAAAAATGGCCCAAAATGGCACAAATGATACCAAAATTCCCCCAAAATTGCACCAAAAATCAAAAAATTCCCCAAAAATCACCCCAAAATGGCCCAAAATTAAAAATTACCAAAAATCGCCCCAAAATAAAGCAAAAAATTAACCAAAATCACCCCAAAATGGCACCAAAATGGACAAAATTAACCAAAATCCCCCAAAAAATGGCCCAAAATGCACAAAAAAATCACAAAAATGCACCAAAAATGCCCAAAATGGAACCAAAATGGTACCAAAAATTACCAAAATCCCCCAAAAAAAAACCAAAATGCACAAAAATTAGACCAAAAAATCACCCCAAATGACACAAAAATTGCACAAAAATACCCCCAAAAAAATGACAAACCAAAATTATACCAAAATCACCCCCAAAAATGGCACCAAATGGCACAAAATGATACCAAAATCACCCCAAAATTGCACAAAATCACCCCAAAAGGGCACAAAATGATACCAAATCGCCCCCAAAAAATGACGAAAATTATACCAAAATCACCCCAAAAATGGCACCAAAATGACAGAAAAATTATACCAAAATCGTCCCAAATTACCCCCAAAAATCGTGCCAAAATTACAGAAATGATACCAAAATCGCCCCAAAAAGGAAAAAATGCACAAAAAGACCAAAATCACCCCAAAAGTGGCACCAAAATTAACAAAAATTAGACCAAAATCACCCCCAAAATGGCACTAAAATCACCCCAAAATGGCACAAAATGCACCAAAATTTCCCCCAAATCACCCCAAAATGGCACCAAAATGACACAAAAAATGACCCAAAAATGGCACCAAAATGATACCAAATTGCCCCAAAAATTGCACAAAAATTATACCAAAACACCCCAAAAGGAACAAAATGGCACAAAAAATGATACCAAAATTGCCCCAAAATTGCACCAAAATACCAAACCCCCAAAATCACCCCAAAAATGGCACCAAAATTGCACCAAATACCAAAATTGCCCCAAATGGAAAATTACACCAAAATCGCCCCAAAAATTGCACAAAATTATACCAAATCGTTCCAAATTACCCCAAAAATCTAAAATTACAAAAATTATACCAAAATACCCCAAAAGACACAAAAATGACACAAAAATAATCCAAAATCGCCCAAAAATGGCACCAAATGACCCAAAAAATGACACAAAATGGCACCAAATGATCCAAATCACCCCCAAAATGGCAAAAATTACAGAAAATTAACCAAAATCACCCCAAAAATGGCACCAAAATGACAAAAAACCCCCAAAAAATGGCACAAAATTGATACCCAAAATCGCCCCAAAAATTGCACAAAATTATACCAAAAACACCCCAAAAAATGGCACCCAAAATGACACCAAAATTATACCAAAATCACCCCAAAATGGCACCAAATGGCACAAAAATTATCCCAAAATGGCACCAAAATGACAAAAATGACCCAAAATGGACCAAATGATACCAAAATCACCCCAAAATGGCACCAAAACAGAAAAATTAGACCAAAATCACCCCAAAAGTGGCACAAAATGACACCGAAATGATACCAAAATCAACCCAAAAAATGGCACCTTACCCCCCAAAAAATGACACCAAAATTATACCAAAATGGCACCAAAATTAAACCAAATTACCCCAAAATGGCACCAAAATTAAAAAATTAGACCAAAAAATCACCCCAAAAGAAACCCAAAATGACAAAAAAATTATACCAAAAATGGCACAAAAGGACCAAATGACACCAAAATTCCCCAAAAAAATTTCCCAAAATCCCCAAATTCCCCAAACCAGCCCAAAATCCCCAAATCCCCTTCTCCCCTAAAATGCCCCAAACCCCCAAACCACCCCAAAAGCCCCAA
>NW_022148611.1:85000-120801 GCF_901933205.1 Camarhynchus parvulus | reverse complement strand
TTTGCCTAAATTAAAATAAAGGCAAAATAAAGCGGAATAAAATTCAAATAACGCCCCGAAAATGTGCATAAATTAAAATAAAATCAAAATAAATCGGAATAAATGAAAATAAACCTGAATAAATCCGAATAAACCCCAATAAAATTCAAATAAACCCCCCAATTTGCATAAATTAAAATAAAATCGAAATAAATCCGAATAAGTCCAAATAAACCCGAATAAAGTCAAAATAAATCCGAATAAATGAAAAGAAACCGGAATAAAATCAAAATTAATCCAAATCAATCAGAATAAATCCAAATAAACTCCAAAAAAAAAAAGAAAATAAATTCAATCAAAATCCAAATAAATGCAAATGAATGCAAATGAATGCAAATTAATTCAAATATACCCCAAAAGAAAATCAACGTGCAGCCAAATGAAATAAAAAAGAAATTGAAATAAATTCCACCTGACCGATGCAAAGACAATGCAAATAAAGCGCAAATAAAATGCAAATGAAATGCAAATAAATGCAAATACAATGTGAATAAAATGCAAATAAAAGGCAAATAAAATGCAAATACAATGCAAACACAATGTAAATAAAATGCAAATACAATGCAGATAAAATGCAAATACAATGCGAATACAATGCAAATAAATGCAAATAAGATGCAAATAACATGCAAATCAATCCGAATACACCCAATTTCAAAATGGACCCGGGGACCCCAAAATTGGACCCGGGGACCCCAAAAAGTGAGCTCAGCACCCCCCAAAATGGCCCCTCCCCCTTCCCAAAATGGCCCCGCCCCCCCCATAAAATCGAGGACACCCCAAAAAAGGCTCCGCCCCCCCCCCACAAAATCGCCCCTCCCCCACCCGGAAACGAGCTCGGGGAACGCCCAAAATGGACCCGGGACCCCCCAAAATGAAACCGGGGACCCCCAAAATGGCCCCTCCCCCACCCCCAAATGGCCCCTCCCCCCACCCCAAAATGCCCCCTCCCCCCACCCCCAAATCGGACCCGAGACACCCAAAACGGCCCCCCCCCCCGTTTTGCCCCTCCCCCATACCGGTATCTCATGCCGGGGGTCGCTCCGGGTGGGGGGGGAGGGGCGGTGGGGAGGGGGAGGGGCGGCTGCTCCTCCGCCCCGCCCCCCCCTTTCTTCGGGGCCGCCGCCCCTCCCCCAACCCCTCCCCATCCCCCACCCCCCCCCGGCCTGGCAGGGCCGCCCCTCCCCCCACCCCCGGCCCCGCTCTGCGCCCCTCCCCCACCTGCGGAGCCGCCCCTCCCCCCCCCGGCGGGCCCCGCCCCTCCCCCACCCCCCCCCTGCGCCCCTCCCCCCCCACCGCGCAGGTTCGGCGGCTCCGTGCAGGCGATGGAGACCTGCATGGGGGGCGGGGCTAACGGGGGCGGGGCCACGGGGGGCGGGGCTACAATGGGGAGGGATAAAAGGGAGGGACTAAAAGGGGGCGGGGCTGAAATGGGGAGGGATACAAGGGCAAGGGGATAAAGGGGAGGGGCTAACGGGGGGCGGGGCTGAAATGGGGTAGGATAAAGGGGATAAAGGGGAGGGGATAAAGGGGCGGGGCTAACGGGGGGCGGGGCTAAAATGGGGTAGGATAAAGGGGATAAAGGGGAGGGGATAAAGGGGCGGGGCTAACGGGGGGCGGGGCTAAAATGGGGAGGGATAAACGGGGAGGGACTAAAAGGGGGCGGGGCTAACGAGGGGCGGGGCTAAAACGGGGAGGGATAAAGGGGATAAAGGGGCGAGGCTAAAGGGGGGGCGGGGCTAAAAGGGGAGGGATAAAGGGGCGGGGCTACAGGGGGCGGGGCTAAAATGGGGAGGGATAAAGGGGAGGGATAAAGGGGAGGGATAAAGGGGGCGGGGCTAAAATGGGGAGGGGCTAAAGGGGATAAAGGGGAGTGGCTAAAGGGGAGTGGCTAAAGGGGGCGGGGATAAAGGGGGCGGGGCTAAAAAGGAAAGAGGATAAAGGGGGAGTGGCTAAAGGGGGCGGGGCTAAAGGAGCAGGAATAAAGGGGAGGGGCTAAATGGAGAGGGGCTAAAGGGGGTGGAGCTAAATGGGGAGGGACTGAGCCCCCTCCAGGCCCCTCCCCCTCCCCCAGGCCCCTCCCCAAACACCAAATAACCAAACAAGGCTGGATGCAAATTTATTTAAATTAGAGTGGAATCAATCCCGCAGAAGGGACTTTTGGGGTTCCCGGGGATTTTGGGGTTTTTGGGGTGGCCGATCCCAATTTTGGGGTCAATTTTGGGGATTTTGGGGTTTCCTGGGATTTTGGGGTCAATTCTCGGGATTTTGGGGCCCAAAGAAGACACTGAGGCTCCGTTGTGTTTGGGATTTTTTATTTGGGATTTTTTGGGGTTCTCAGTCCGGGTTTGGGGATTTTGGGGTTTTTGGGGTGGCCGATCCCAATTTTGGGGTCAGTTTTGGGGATTTCGGGGCCCGAAGAAGACACTGAGGCTCCGTTGGTTTGATTTTTTTTTTTTTGTCTTTGGTTTTTTGGTAGGGATTGTCTTTGTGGATTTGCCAATCGTTTTATTTTTTTTTCAGGTTTGGTTTTTTTTTTTGTTTGGTTACGGATTTTGGGTTATTTTATGTATGTGTTTTGGTTTATTTTTTTTTTTTTCTCACGGGCAAAGTTTGGGGGGGGTTTTGGGGTTTTGGGGCGATCCCAACTTTGGGGTCAACTTTGGGGATTTTGGGGTTTTTTGGGTGAATTTTGGGTTTTATTTCGGGTTTTGGGGGTTTTTGGGGTTCTCAGTCAGGATTTGGGGTTTTTGGGGTCGCCGATCCCAATTTTGGGGTCAGTTTTGGGGATTTTGGGGTTTTCTGGGATTTTGGGGTCGTCGATCCCAATTTTGGGGTCAACTTTGGGGATTTTGGGGTTTTTGGGTCAATTTTGGGTTTTATTTCGGTTTTGGGGGTTTTTGGGGTTCTCAGTCAGGATTTGGGGTTTTTGGGATTCCTGGGGATTTTGGGGTTTTTGGGGTGGCCGATCCCAATTTTGGGGTCAATTTTGGGGATTTTGGGGCCCAAAGAAGACACTGAGGCTCTGTTGTGTTTGGGATTTTTTATTTGGGATTTTTTGGGGTTCTCAGTCCGGGTTTGGGGATTTTGGGGTTTTGGGGGTGGCCGATCCCAATTTTGGGGTCAGTTTTGGGGATTTTGGGGTTTTCTGGGATTTTGGGGTCAGTTACGGGATTTTGGGGTCACTGATCCCAATTTTGGGGTCAATTTTTGGGATTTGGGGTCAATTCTTGGGATTTTGGGGTTTTTTGGGTCAATTTTTGGGTTTTATTTCGGGTTTTGGGGGTTTTTGGGGTTCTCAGTCAGGATTTGGGGTTTTTGGGGTTCCTGGGGATTTTGGGGATTTTGGGGTGGCCGATCCCAATTTTGGGGTCAGTTTTGGGGATTTCGGGGCCCAAAGAAGACATTGAGGCTCTGTTGGAGTTTTTGAGTTTTATTTGGGATTTTTTGGGGTTCTCAGTCCGGGTTTGGGGTTTTGGGGTTTGGGGGTTTTGGGGGGTCGCCGATCCCAATTTTGGGGGTCAGTTTTGGGGATTTTGGGGTTTTCTGGGATTTTGGGGGGTTTGGGGGTCCGGAGTGCGGGATTTTGGGGGTCGCTGATCCCAATTTTGGGGTCAATTTTTGGGATTTGGGGTCAATTCTTGGGATTTGGGGTTTTTCGGGTGAATTTTTGGGTTTTATTTCGGGTTTTGGGGGTTTTTGGGGTTCTCAGTCAGGATTTGGGGTTTTTGGGGTTCCTGGGGATTTTGGGGTTTTTGGGGTCGCCTATCCCAATTTTGGGGTCAGTTTTGGGGATTTCGGGGCCCGAAGAAGACACTGAGGCTCCGTTGTGTTTGGGATTTTTTATTTGGGATTTTTTGGGGTTCTCAGTCCGGGTTTGGGGGTTTTGGGGTTTTGGGGGTGGCCGATCCCAACTTTGGGGTCAGTTTTGGGGATTTTGGGGTTCCTGGGGATTTTGGGGTGGCCGATCCCAATTTTGGGGTCAGTTTTGGGGATTTCGGGGCCCGAAGAAGACATCGAGGCTCTGTTGGAGTTTTTGAGTTTTATTTGGGATTTTTTGGGGTTCTCAGTCCGGGTTTGGGGGTTTTGGGGTTTTTGGGGTCGCCGATCCCAATTTTGGGGTCAGTTTTGGGGATTTTGGGGTTTTCTGGGATTTTGGGGTCAGTTACGGGATTTTGGGGTCGCTGATCCCAATTTTGGGGTCAATTTTTGGGATTTGGGGTCAATTCTTGGGATTTGGGGTTTTTCGGGTGAATTTTTGGGTTTTATTTCGGGTTTTGGGGGTTTTTGGGGTTCTCAGTCAGGATTTGGGGTTTTTGGGGTTCCTGGGGATTTTGGGGTTTTTGGGGTCGCCGATCCCAATTTTGGGGTCAATTCTCAGGATTTCGGGGCCCAAAGAAGACATCGAGGCTCTGTTGGAATTTTTGAGTTTTATTTGGGATTTTTTGGGGTTCTCAGTCCGGGTTTGGGGGTTTTGGGGTTTTTGGGGTGGCCGATCCCAATTTTGGGGTCAGTTTTGGGGATTTTGGGGTTTTTTGGGATTTTGGGGTCGCCGATCCCAACTTTGGGGTCAACTTTGGGGATTTTGGGGTTTTTTTGGGTGAATTTTTGGGTTTTATTTCGGGTTTTGGGGGTTTTTGGGGTTCTCAGTCAGGATTTGGGGTTTTTGGGGTCGCCGATCCCAATTTTGGGGTCAGTTTTGGGGATTTTGGGGTTTTCTGGGATTTTGGGGTCGCCGATCCCAATTTTGGGGTCAACTTTGGGGATTTTGGGGTTTTTTTGGGTCAATTTTTGGGTTTTATTTCGGGTTTTGGGGGTTTTTGGGGTTCTCAGTCAGGATTTGGGGTTTTTGGGATTCCTGGGGATTTTGGGGTTTTTGGGGTGGCCGATCCCAATTTTGGGGTCAATTTTGGGGATTTTGGGGCCCAAAGAAGACACTGAGGCTCTGTTGTGTTTGGGATTTTTTATTTGGGATTTTTTGGGGTTCTCAGTCCGGGTTTGGGGATTTTGGGGTTTTGGGGGTGGCCGATCCCAATTTTGGGGTCAGTTTTGGGGATTTTGGGGTTTTCTGGGATTTTGGGGTCAGTTACGGGATTTTGGGGTCACTGATCCCAATTTTGGGGTCAATTTTTGGGATTTGGGGTCAATTCTTGGGATTTGGGGTTTTTTTGGGTCAATTTTTGGGTTTTATTTCGGGTTTTGGGGGTTTTTGGGGTTCTCAGTCAGGATTTGGGGTTTTTGGGGTTCCTGGGGATTTTGGGGATTTTGGGGTGGCCGATCCCAATTTTGGGGTCAGTTTTGGGGATTTCGGGGCCCAAAGAAGACATTGAGGCTCTGTTGGAGTTTTTGAGTTTTATTTGGGATTTTTTGGGGTTCTCAGTCCGGGTTTGGGGGTTTTGGGGTTTTTGGGGTCGCCGATCCCAATTTTGGGGTCAGTTTTGGGGATTTTGGGGTTTTCTGGGATTTTGGGGTCAGTTACGGGATTTTGGGGTCGCTGATCCCAATTTTGGGGTCAATTTTTGGGATTTGGGGTCAATTCTTGGGATTTGGGGTTTTTCGGGTGAATTTTTGGGTTTTTATTTCGGGTTTTGGGGGTTTTGGGGTTCTCAGTCAGGATTTGGGGTTTTTGGGGTTCCTGGGGATTTTGGGGTTTTTGGGGTCGCCTATCCCAATTTTGGGGTCAGTTTTGGGGATTTCGGGGCCCGAAGAAGACACTGAGGCTCCGTTGTGTTTGGGATTTTTTATTTGGGATTTTTTGGGGTTCTCAGTCCGGGTTTGGGGGTTTTGGGGTTTTGGGGGTGGCCGATCCCAACTTTGGGGTCAGTTTTGGGGATTTTGGGGTTCCTGGGGATTTTGGGGTGGCCGATCCCAATTTTGGGGTCAGTTTTGGGGATTTCGGGGCCCGAAGAAGACATCGAGGCTCTGTTGGAGTTTTTGAGTTTTATTTGGGATTTTTTGGGGTTCTCAGTCCGGGTTTGGGGGTTTTGGGGTTTTTGGGGTCGCCGATCCCAATTTTGGGGTCAGTTTTGGGGATTTTGGGGTTTTCTGGGATTTTGGGGTCAGTTACGGGATTTTGGGGTCGCTGATCCCAATTTTGGGGTCAATTTTTGGGATTTGGGGTCAATTCTTGGGATTTGGGGTTTTTCGGGTGAATTTTTGGGTTTTATTTCGGGTTTTGGGGGTTTTTGGGGTTCTCAGTCAGGATTTGGGGTTTTTGGGGTTCCTGGGGATTTTGGGGTTTTTGGGGTCGCCGATCCCAATTTTGGGGTCAATTCTCAGGATTTCGGGGCCCAAAGAAGACATCGAGGCTCTGTTGGAATTTTTGAGTTTTATTTGGGATTTTTTGGGGTTCTCAGTCCGGGTTTTGGGGTTTTGGGGTTTTTGGGGTGGCCGATCCCATTTCTGGGGTCAGTTTTGGGGATTTCGGGGCCCGGAGTAGGGCAGGCTGCGCACGAAGGCGTCGAGGCGCTGCCGGAACAGGAGGCTCTGGATGGGGGCCCGGGGCGGGCACAGCGGATTCTTCACCACCAGCTCCACAAACAGCTGCGGGAAAAAGTAAAAATTAAATAATAATCACTTTATTTCGGGGAAAATCCATGAATTTTGGGAAAAATCCCGTTACTTTGGGAAAAAATCCCATTTTTAAGGGAAAAATCCCATGCAAATCAAATTATTGTGGGAAAAAAATCCGATTTTTTAATTGAAAAAATTCAAATTATTGCGGGAAAAATCCCATTTTTTCATTACAAACACCATTATTTTATTTAAAAATGCAATTATTTCAGAAAAAAAATCAAAATTTTTTGTGAAAAAAATCAGATTATTTCAGGAAAAATCCCATTTTTTGGGGGTACAATCCCATGTTTTCTGAAAAAAAATTTCAAATTATTTCAGGAAAAAAATCCCATTTTTGGGGGGTAAAAAATCCCTTTTTTTTGGGGTAAAATCCCTTTTTTTGGCATGAAAAAATTCAAATTATTTCAGGAAAAAAATCCCATTTTTTTGGGAAAATAATTCCAATTTTTTTGGGGTAAAATCCCATTCTTTGGGGGTGAAAAAATTCCAATTATTTCAGGAAAAAAATCCCATTTTTTGGGGGGTAAACCCCCATTTTTTGGGGGGAAAAAAATTCAAATTATTTCAGAAAAAAACCCTTTTTTTTGGGGGAAAATAATTCCAATTATTGGGGATAAAATCCCATTTTTTGGGGTGAAAAAATTCCAATTATTTCAGGAAAAAATCCCATTTTCTGTGTAAAAACATTCCAATTTTTTGCGGTAAAATCCCATTTTTTGGGGGTGAAAAATTCAAATTATTTAAGAAAAAATCCCTTTTTTTGGGAAAATAATTCCAATTTTTTGGGGGTAAAATCCCATTTTTTGGGGAGAAAAAATTCAAATTATTTCAGGAAAAAATCCCATTTTTTTGTGTAAAAAAATTCCAATTTTTTACGGTAAAATCCCATTTTTTGGCCATGAAAAATTCAATTTATTTCAGAAAAAAATCCCATTTTTTGGGGGGTAAACCCCCATTTTTTGGGGGAGAAAAAATTCAAATTATTTCGGGAAAAAATCCCATTTTTTGGGGGGTAAAATCCCATTTTTTGGGGGAGAAAAAATTCAAATTATTTCAGAAAAAAACCCCTTTTTTTGGGGGGAAAATAATTCCAATTATTGGGGATAAAATCCCATTTTTTGGGGTGAAAAAATTCAAATTATTTCAGGAAAAAATCCCATTTTTTGTGTAAAAACATTCCAATTTTTTGGGGGCAAAATCCCATTCTTTGGGGTGAAAAAATTCAAATTATTTCAGAAAAAAATCCCATTTTTTGGGAGGAAAATAATTCCAATTATTGGGGATAAAATCCCATTTTTTGGGGTGAAAAAATTCAAATTATTTCGGGAAAAAACCCCATTTTTTTGGGGGTAAAATCCCATTTTTTGGGGAAAATAATTCCAATTTTTTGGGGGTAAAATCCCATTCTTTGGGGTGAAAAAATTCCAATTTTTTGGGGGGTAAAATGCCATTCTTTGGGGGTGAAATGACGCAGATTTAACCCTCACGTTGCCGTAGATGTGCTGCAGCGCCTCGCGCGCGCTGGGCACGCCCAGGTCGGTGTTGAGCGCCAGGCGCAGCCCCGACGCCGTCTCCAGGTAATGCAGGCGGTAGCGGCTCGTGTGGAACGCCACGAACCCGTCCCGCCCGCGCCCAGCTCAGGAAAATCCCGAAATCCCGAAATTCCCGAAATTCCCCGAAATTCCCCAATTTTCCAAGGCCAGAGCTCGAAATCCGCGCGAAAATCGGAAGAATTTCGACCGGAATCGCCCCAAATTTGCCCCCAAATTCCTTCCAAACTCTCCCCAAAACCTCCCCAAAGCCACTCAAAATTCCCCCAAAACTTCCCCCCAAATTCTCCCAAAATTCCACCCAGAATCGCCCAAAAATGCCCCAAATTCCAAAATTCCCCAAATCCACTCAAAACCCCCAAAAATTCCCCCCAAAATTCCCCAAGTTCCAAAATTCCCCAAAAACCCCAAATCCCCCCAAACTCCCCCAAATTCACTCCAAACTTCCCCCAAATCCACTCAAAAATTCCCCCAAAAATTCCCCCCAAATTTCCCAAATCCACTCCAAATCCCCACCAAATCCACGAAAATTCCCGAAATTCCCGAAATTCCCCAATGCCCAAATCCTCGGTGGCCGCCCAGAGCTCGAAATCCGAGCGAAAATCGGAAGAAATTCGACCGAAATCGCCCCAAATTTGCCTCCAAATCTCCCCCAAATCCACTCAAAATTCCCCCAAAATTCGCCCAAATTCCCAAAATTCCCCAAAATTCCAAAACCTTCCCCCCAAATCCTCCAACCGGTTCCCAAAATTCCCAATTCCACTCAAAATCCCCCCAAAAATTCCCCCCCAAATTCCAAAATTCCCCAAAAACCCCAAATCCCCCAAAACTCCCCCAAATTCCAAAATCCCCCAAAATTCCCAATTATTCCCAAAATCCCCAAAATCCCAGATCCCAAATGCCCCCAAATCCACTCAAAATCCCCCCAAATTCCCAATAATTCCAAAAATTGCCAAAATTCCCCCAAAATCCCCCAAGTCTCCTCCAAACTCTCCCAAAAATTCCCCCCAAAATCCCCAAAACCCCTCAAAATCCCCCCAAAAATGCCCCCAAAATTGCCCCAAAATCTCAAAAATCTCCCCCAAAATCTCTCCAGGTTTTCCAGGACCCCCAAATTCCTAAAATGCCCAAAATCCCCCCCAAAATTTCCAAATAAATTCCCCAAAATTCCAAATAAATTCCTGCAAAATCCCCCCAAAATTCCCAAAAATTTCAAATAAATTTCCCCCAAAACCCCCCCAAAATTCCAAATAAAATCCCACAAAAAATCCCCAAAAATTCCCCCAAAATTCCAAATAAATTCCCCCAAAATCCCTGCAAAAATTCCAAATAAAATCCCCCCAAAATTCCAAAGCAATTCCCCCAAATCCCCCAAAAATTTCAAATAAATTCCCCCCAAAAAATCCCCCAAAATTTCCCCAAAATTACTCCAAAAATTCCAAATAAATTCCCCCCGAAATTCCAAATTAATTCCCCCAAAATTCCCCAAAAATTCCAAATAAATTCCCCCAGAAAATCCCCCAAAAATTCCCCCAAAATCCCCAAAAATTTCCCCAAAATCCCCCCAAAATTCCAAATAAAATCCCCCAAAAATTCCAAATAAATTCCCCCCAAATCCCCCCAAAATTCCCAAAAATTCCAAATAAATTCCCCCAGAAAATCCCCCAAAAATTCCAAATAAATTCCCCCAAAATCCCCAAAAATTTCAAATAAATTCCCGCAAAATCCCCCCAAAAATTTCCCCAAAATCCCCCAAAATTCCAAATGAATTCCGCCAAAATTCCCCAAAAATTCCAAATAAATTCCCCAAAAAAATCCCCCAAAATTTCCCCAAAATTACTCCAAAAATTCCAAATAAATTCCCCCCAAAATTCCAAATGAATTCCCCCAAAATTCCCCAAAAATTCCCCCAAAATCCCCAAAAATTCCCCCAAAATCCCCCCAAAATTCCAAATAAAATCCCCCAAAAATTCCAAATAAATTCCCCCCAAATCCCCCCAAAATTCCCAAAAATTCCAAATAAATTCTCCCAGAAAATCCCCCAAAAATTCCAAATAAATTCCCCCAAAATCCCCAAAAATTCCAAATAAATTCCCCAAAAATTCCAAATAAATTCCCCCAAAATCCCCAAAAATTCCAAATAAATTCCCCAAAAATTCCAAATAAATTCCCCCAAAATCCCCAAAAATTTCAAATAAATTCCCCCCAAAAATTTCAAATAAATTCCCGCAAAATCCCCCCAAAAATTTCCCCAAAATCCCCCAAAATTCCAAATGAATTCCCCCAAAATTCCCCAAAAATTCCAAATAAATTCCCCCAGAAAATCCCCCAAAAATTCCAAACAAATTCCCCCAAAATCCCCAAAAATTCCAAATAAATTCCCCAAAAATTTCAAATAAATTCCCGAAAAATCCCCCCCAAAATTTCCCCCAAAAATTCCAAATCAATTCCCCCAAATCCCCCAAAACCCCCGCAAAAATTCCAAATAAATTCCCCCAAAATTCCAAATAAATTCCAAATAAATTCCAAATAAATTCCCCCAAAAATTCCCCAAAAATTCCTCAAATTTGGGGAATTTTTGGTGGGATTTTGGGAATTTTGGGGGAATTTTTGGGGTTTTTGGGTTGCCCAAAGTGGAATTTTTGGATACATGTCCGTGGGACTCATCTTGGCCACGAAGGAGCGGAGCGAGAAAAGCATCCCGAACATCAGCTTGAACTCCTGGCATGGGGGAAAAATGGGAATTTTGGGGGATTTGGGGAAATTTTGGGGATTTTTGGGGATTTTTGGGGATTTTTGGGAGATTTTTTGGGGGATTTTTGGAGCATTTTTGCCCCCAAAATCCCAAAAAATCCTCTCCAAACTGCCCCCAAAAATTCCCACGAAAATATTCCCAAAATATTCCCCAAAAATGTCAGAAAAAAATCCCCCAAATTCAAAAAAAATCCCCCCAAAATCCTCCCCAAAAGCCCCAAAAAATTCCCAAAAAATTCCCCAAAATTCCCAAAAAAATCTCAGAAAAATTCCCAAAAAATCCCCCAAAAATCCCCAAAAAATCCCAAAAAATTCCCCCAAAAATCCCCCAAAAAATCACAGAAAAATCCCAAAAAAATCCCCCAAAAATCCCAAAAAATCCCCCCAAAAATCCCAAAAAAATCCCCAAAAAATTCCAAAAAAATCCCCAAAAATCCCCCCAAAATTCCCCCAAAAAATCCCAAAAAATCCCAAAAAAATCCCAAAAAATCCAAAAAAATCCCCCAAAATCCCAAAAAAATCTCAGAAAAATCCCTAAAAAAATTCCCCCAAAATCCCAAAAAATCCAAAAAAATCCAAAAAAATCCCCAAAAAATCCCAAAAAATCCCCCAAAAAATCCCAAACTTCCCAAAATTCCCAAATTTCCCCAAATTCCGGAAATTTCCGCAATTCCACCTCCTCCTGGGGGATGCCCGGGCTCCTGCGCCGGTGCCATTGCCAATTCTCAAAACTCTTCCCAAAAAATTCCAAAAATCCCCAAAAATTCCCAAAAAACCCTGGAAAAAATGCCAAAAAAACCCCCAAAATTTTTTTAAAACATTTCTCAAAAAAACCCCTAAAATTGCCCAAAAAATCCCGAAAAATCCAAAATAAATCCCCAAAAATTCCCCCAAAATTCCCCAAAAATCTCAGAAAAATTCCCCCAAAAACCTCAAAAAATCCCCCAAAAATCCCAAAAATCCCTAAAAATCCCCAAAATAGTCCCGAAAATTTCAAAACAAATCCCCCCAAAATTCCCAAAAAATCTCAGAAAAATCCCCCCAAAAATCCCCAAAAAATCCCCAAAAATTCCCAAAAAATCCAAAATAATTCCCCCAAAATTCCCCAAAAAATCTCAGAAAAATCCCAAAAAACCCCAAAATCCCAAAAAATCCCCAAAAAATCCCAAAAAATTCCCCCCAAAATTCCCCAAAAAATCCCCCAAAAAATTCCCAAAAAATCCAAAATAATTCCCCCAAATTCCCAAAAAATCTCAGAAAAATCCCTAAAAAAATCCCTAAAAAATCCCCAAAAAATCCAAAAAAATCCAAAAAAAATCCCCAAAAAAATCCCAAAAATCCCCCAAAAATTCCCCCAAAAATCCCAAAATTCCCAAATTTCCCCAACCGAAATTTCAAAAATTCCACCTCCTCCTGTGGAATCCCGGGTCCTCGCGGTGCCATTGCCAAGTCTCAAAACTCTTCCCAAAAAATTCCAAAAATCCCCAAAAAACCCTGGAAAAAAAATCCCAAAAAAACCCCCAAAATTTTTTAAAAATTTCCCAAAAAATCCCAAAAAATTCCCTCAAAAATTCCAAAAAAATCTCAGAAAAATCCCCAAAAAATCCCCCAAAAATCCCAAAAAATCCCCAAAAAAATCCCAAAAATTCCCCCAAAAATACAAAAAAAATCCCAAAAAAATCCCCAAAAAAATCCAAAATAATTCCCCCAAATTCCCAAAAAATCTCAGAAAAATCCCTAAAAAATCCCCAAAAAATCCCCAAAAATCCAAAAAAAATCCCTAAAAAATCCCCAAAAAAACCAAAAAATTCCCCAAAAATTCCCCCCAAAAATCCCAAACTTCCCAAAATTCCCAAATTTCCCCAAATTCCGGAAATTTCCGCAATCCCACCTCCTCCTGGGGGATGCCCGGGCTCCTGTGCCGGTGCCATTGCCAAGTCTCAAAACTCTTCCCAAAAAATTCCAAAAATTCCCAAAAAACCCCAAAATTTTTAAAAATTCCCAAAAAATCCCCTAAAATTCCCCCAAAATTCCAAAAAATCCCCAGAAAAATCCCAAAAAATCCCAAAAAATCCCCAAAAATCCCAAAAATCCCCCAAAAAATCCCCAAAAAATCCCCCAAAAATTCCCCAAAAATCCCAAAAAATTCCCCAAAATTCCCAAAAAATCTCAAAAAATCCCCAAAAAATCCCCCAAAAATCCCAAAAAATTGCCCCCCTAAAAATTCCTAAAAAAATCCCAAAAAATCCCCAAAAATTCCCAAAAATCCAAAAAAATTCCCCCCAAAATTCCAAAAAAAAAATCCCCAAAAATCCCCAAAAAATCCAAAAAAATCCCCCAAAATTCCCAAAAAATCTCCAAAAAATCCCAAAAAATCCCCCAAAAAATCCCAAAAAATTCCCCCAAAAATCCCCCAAAATTCCCCCAAAATTCCCCAAAAAATCCCCCAAAAAATCCCCCAAAAATCCAAAATAATTCCCCCAAAATCCCAAAAAATCTCAGAAAAATCCCTAAAAAAATCCCCAAAAAATCCCCAAAAAATCCAAAAAAATCCAAAAAAAATCCCCAAAAAATCCCAAAAAATCCCCCAAAATTCCCCCCAAAAAATCCCAAACTTCCCAAAATTCCCAAATTTCCCCAAATTCCGGAAATTTCCGCAATTCCACCTCCTCCTGGGGGATCCCCGGGCTCCTGCGCCGGTGCCATTCGCTGTAGAAGAGGCAGCGGCCGCTGCGGTCGAAGATGTACAGGTTGTGGATGGTCATGGGAATGCCCAAAAATCCCAAAATATTCCCCAAAAAATGGATAAAAAATGGGAAAAAATTGGGAAAAATTGACCCCAAAAAACTGGGGGTGAAAAGGTCCCAGAAAAAATCCGGGAATGGGAGAAATTCCTGTGGGAAAAGGGAAAAAAATCGGATTAAATTGGGAATTTTGAGCCGAAAAATTCCTAAAAAATCCCCAAAAAATGCTCAAAAATTTCCCTCAAAATTCCCCAAAATTCCCAGAAATTTTGGGATAAAACACAATTTGGGAATGGGGAAAAATTCGATTGAAATTTGGAATTTTGAACCGAAAAAATCCCAAAAATTCCCTCAAAAAATCCTCCAAAATTTCCCTAAAAATTCCCCAAATTTTCCCCAAAAATTCCCCAAAAATTCCCCCAAATTCCCAGAAATTTTGGGATAAAACACAATTTGGGAACGGGGAAAAATTCGATTGAAATTCGGAATTTTGAACCGAAAAATTCCCCAAAATATCCCCAAAAAAATGAGAAAAAATTCCACAAAAATTTCCAAGAATTTCCCCAAAATTCCCAGAAATTTTGGGATCCCAAAAAATTTAGGAATGGGGAAAAAATTCGAATTAAATTTGGAATTTTGAACCTAAAAAATCCCAAAAATTCCCCAAAAAAAGCCTCTTTCCCCTAAAAATTGACCAAAAATTCACCAAAAATTCCCAAAAAATTCCCCAAAAACCCCAAATTCCCAGAAATTTTGGGATCCCAAAAAATTTAGGAACGGGAAAAAATTGAATGAAATTTGGAATTTTGAACCAAAAAATTCAAAAAAAAAAAACCCAAAAAAATTCCCCAAAACTCCCCAAAATTTTCCCCAAAAATTCCCCCAAATCCTCAAAAAATTCCCAAAAAATTCCCCCAAAATTCCCAGAAAATTTGGGATCCCAAAAGCTTTGGGAATGGAGAAAAAATTCGAATTAAATTCAGAATTTTGAACCTAAAAAATCCCAAAAATTCACCCAAAAAATCCCCCCAAATTCCCCAAAAAATTCCCCAAAAATCCCCAAAAATTCCCCCAAAAATTCCCAGAAATTTTGGGATAAAACACAATTTGGGAATGGGGAAAAAATTCGATTGAAATTCTGAATTTTGAACCTAAAAATTCCCCAAAATATCCCAAAAAAATGAGAAAAAATTCCAAAAAAATTTCCAAGAATTTCCCCAAAATTCCCAGAAATTTTGGGATCCCAAAAACTTTAGGAATGGGGAAAAAATTCGAATTAAATTTGGAATTTTGAACCTAAAAAATCCCAAAAATTCCCAAAAAAAAGCCTCAAAACTCTCCCTAAAAATTCCCAAAATCCTCAAAAAATTCCCAAAAATTCCCCCAAAATTCCCAGAAATTTTGGGATCCCAAAAACTTTGGGAATGGAGAAAAAAATTTGAATTAAATTTGGAATTTTGAACCTAAAAATTCCTAAAATTCCCTCAAAAAATCCCCCAAAACTCCCCAAAAATTCACCAAAAATCCAAAAAATCCCCAAAAATTCCCTGCCGAGAAATTTTGGGATAAAACACAATTTGGGAACGGGGAAAAAATTCGATTGAAATTGGAATTTTGAACCGCAAAAATTCCCCAAAATATCCCAAAAATGAGAAAAAATTCCAAAAAAATTTCCAAGAATTTCCCCAAAATTCCCAGAAATTTTGGGATCCCAAAAAATTTGGGAATGGGAAAAATTCGAATTAAATTTGGAATTTTGAACCTAAAAAATCCCAAAAATCCCAAAAAAGCCTCAAAACTCCCAAAACTAAAATTCCCCCAAATCCTCAAAAATTCCCAAAAATTCCCCAAAATTACCAAAAATTCCAAAAATTTTGGGATCCCAAAAATTTAGGAACGGGAAAAAATTGAATTAAATTTAGAATTTTGAACTGAAAAATTCCCAAAAATTCACAAAATATTCAAAAATCCCTAAAAACTCCCAAAATTTTCCCAATCCCCAAAATTCCCCAAAATCCCAAAAATTCCCAAAAAAAATCCCCCAAAATTCCCAGAAAATTTGGGGATCCCAAAACTTTAGGAATGGGAAAAATCCGAATTAAATTTGGAATTTTGAACCTAAAAATCCTAAAATTCCCCCAAAAATCCCCCAAAACTCCCAAAGATTCACCAAAAATTTCCAAAAATTCCCAAAATTCCCAGAAATTTTGGGATAAAACACAATTGGGGAACGGGAAAAAATTCGATTTCAATTGAATTTGGAACCTAAAAATCCCAAAATATCCCAAAAATGAGAAAAAATTCCCAAAAATTTCCAAAAATTCCCCAAAATTCCCAGAAAATTTTGGGATCCCAAAAACTTTGGGAATGGGGAAAAATTCGATTGAAATTTGGAATTTTGAACCAAAAAATCCCAAAAATTCCCAAAAAAGCCTCAAAACTCTCCCTAAAAATTCCCCAAATCCTCAAAAAATTCCCAAAAATTCCCCCAAATTCCCAGAAATTTTGGGATCCCAAAAACTTTAGGAATGGGGAAAAAATTTGAATTAAATCCTGAATTTTGAACCGAAAAAATCCCAAAATTCACCCAAAAAATCCCCCCAAAACTCCCAAAGATTCACCAAAAAATTTCCAAAAAATTCCCAAAATTCCCAGAAATTTTGGGATAAAACACAATTTGGGAACGGGGAAAAATTCGATTGAAATTTGGAATTTTGAACCGAAAAATTCCCCAAAATATCCCAAAAAAAGGAGAAAAAATTCCAAAAAAATTTCCAAGAATTTCCCCAAAATTCCCAGAAATTTTGGGATCCCAAAAAATTTAGGAATGGGGAAAAAATTCGAATTAAATTTGGAATTTTGAACCTAAAAAATCCCAAAAATTCCCAAAAAAAAGCCTCAAAACTCTCCCTAAAAATTCCCCAAATCCTCAAAAAAACATTCCCAAAAATTCTCCCCCAAATTCCCAGAAATTTTGGGATCCCAAAAACTTTAGGAATGGGGAAAAAATTCGAATTAAATTCGGAATTTTGAACCTAAAAAATCCTAACAAATTCACAAAATATTCCAAAAAAATTCCCTAAAAACTCCCAAAATTTTCCCCAAAAATTCCCCCAAATCCTCAAAAAATTCCCAAAAAATTCCCCCAAAAGTCCCAGAAAATTTGGGATCCCAAAAACTTTGGGAACGGGAAAAATCCAATTAAATTTGGAATTTTGAACCTAAAAATTCCCAAAATTCCCCCAAAAAATCCCCCCAAAACTCCCAAAGATTCACCAAAAAAATTCCAAAAAATTCCCAGAAATTTTGGGATAAAACACAATTTGGGAACGGGGAAAAATTCGATTGAAATTCTGAATTTTGAACCGAAAAATTCCCCAAAATATCCCAAAAAAAGGAGAAAAAATTCCAAAAAATTTCCAAGAATTTCCCCCAAAATTCCCAGAAATTTTGGGATCCCCAAAAAATTTAGGAATGGGGAAAAATTCGAATTAAATTTGGAATTTTGAACCTAAAAAATCCTAACAAATTCACAAAATATTCCAAAAAAATTGCCTAAAAACTCCCCAAAATTTTCCCCAAAAATTCCCCCAAATCCTCAAAAAATTCCCAAAAAATTCCCCAAAAAATTCCCCCAAATTCCCAGAAATTTTGGGATCCCAAAAAATTTAGGAATGGGGAAAAAATTCGAATGAAATTGAATTTTGAACCAAAAAATTCCTAAAAATTCCCCAGAATATCCCAAAAAAATGAGAAAAAATTCCCAAAAATTTCCAAAAATTCCCCAAAATTCCCAGAAATTTTGGGATCCCAAAACTCTTAGGAACGGGAAAAATCCGAATTAAATTTGGAATTTTGAACCTAAAAAATCCCAAAAATTCCCCAAAAATTTCTCCCCAAAATTGACCAAAATTCACCAAAAGTCCCAAAAATTCCCCAAAATTCCCAGAAATTTTGGGATCCCAAAACTTTGGGAATGGAGAAAAAAATTTGAATTAAATTTGGAATTTTGAACCTAAAAATTCCCAAAAATTCACCCAAAAAATCCCCCCAAAACTCCCAAAGATTCACCAAAAATTTCCAAAAATTCCCAAAATTCCCAGAAATTTTGGGATAAAACACAATTTGGGAACGGGAAAAAATTCGATTGAAATTGGATTTTGAACCGAAAAAATTCCCCAAAATATCCCAAAAAAATGAGAAAATATTCAAAAAAATTTCCAAGAATTTCCCCAAAATTCGCAGAAATTTTGGGATCCCAAAAGAATTTGGGAACGGGGAAAAAATTGAATTAAATTCGGAATTTTGAACCTAAAAAATCCCAAAAAATCCCCCAAAAAAAGCCTCCAAAACTCTCCCCTAAAAATTCCCCAAATCCTCAAAAAATTCCAAAAATTCCCCAAAAATTCCCAGAAATTTTGGGATCCCAAAAAAATTTAGGAACGGGGAAAAATTGAATTAAATTTGGAATTTTGAACTGAAAAATTCCCCAAAAATTCACAAAATATTCGAAAAAATTCCCTAAAAACTCCCCAAAAATTTTCCCCCCAAAATTCCCCCAAATCCTCAAAAAATTCCCAAAAAATTCCCCAAAATTCCCAGAAAATTTGGGGATTCCAAAACTTTAGGAACGGGAAAAATCGAATTAAATTTGGAATTTTGAACCTAAAAATTCTAAAATTCCCTCAAAAAATCCCCCCAAAAACTCCCAAAGATTCACCAAAAATTTCCAAAAATTCCCAAAATTCCCAGAAATTTTGGGATAAAACACAATTTGGGAACGGGGAAAAAATTCGAATTCAATTCGGAATTTGGAACCGAAAAATTCCCCAAAATATCCCAAAAAAAGGAAAAAATTCCCAAAAATTTCCAAAAATTCCCCAAAATTCCCAGAAAATTTGGGATCCCAAAAACTTTGGGAATGGAGAAAAATTCGATTGAAATTTGGAATTTTGAACCGAAAAAATCCCAAAAATTCCCAAAAAAAAGCCTCAAAACTCTCCCTAAAAATTCCCCAAATCCTCAAAAAATTCCCAAAAATTCCCCCAAATTCCCAGAAATTTTGGGATCCCAAAAACTTTAGGAATGGGGAAAAAAATTTGAATTAAATCCTGAATTTTGAACCGAAAAAATCCCAAAATTCACCCAAAAAATCCCCCCAAAACTCCCAAAGATTCACCAAAAATTTCAAAAATTCCCAAAATTCCCAGAAATTTTGGGATAAAAACACAATTTGGGAACGGGAAAAATTGATTGAAATTTGGAATTTTGAACCGAAAAATTCCCCAAAATATCCCAAAAAAAGGAGAAAAAATTCCACAAAAATTTCCAAGAATTTCCCCAAAATTCCCAGAAATTTTGGGATCCCAAAAAATTTAGGAATGGGGAAAAAATTCGAATTAAATTTGGAATTTTGAACCTAAAAAATCCCAAAAATTCCCAAAAAAAAGCCTCAAAACTCTCCCTAAAAATTCCCCAAATCCTCAAAAAATTCCCAAAAATCCCCAAAAATTCCCCCAAATTCCCAGAAATTTTGGGATCCCAAAAACTTTAGGAATGGGGAAAAAATTCGAATTAAATTCGGAATTTTGAACCTAAAAAATCCTAACAAATTCACAAAATATTCCAAAAAATTCCCTAAAACTCCCAAAATTTTCCCCAAAAATTTCCCCCAAATCCTCAAAAAATTCCCAAAAATCTCCCCAAAAGTCCCAGAAAATTTGGGATCCCAAAAACTTTGGGAACGGGAAAAATCCAATTAAATTTGGAATTTTGAACCTAAAAATTCCCAAAATTCCCCCAAAAAATCCCCCCAAAACTCCCAAAGATTCACCAAAAAAATTCCAAAAAATTCCCAGAAATTTTGGGATAAAACACAATTTGGGAACGGGGAAAAAATTCGATTGAAATTCTGAATTTTGAACCGAAAAATTCCCCAAAATATCCCAAAAAAAGGAGAAAAAATTCCAAAAAAATTTCCAAGAATTTCCCCAAAATTCCCAGAAATTTTGGGATCCCAAAAAATTTAGGAATGGGGAAAAAATTCGAATTAAATTTGGAATTTTGAACCTAAAAAATCCTAACAAATTCACAAAATATTCCAAAAAAATTGCCTAAAAACTCCCAAAATTTTCCCCAAAAATTCCCCCAAATCCTCAAAAAATTCCCAAAAATTCCCCAAAAATTCCCCCAAATTCCCAGAAATTTTGGGATCCCAAAAAATTTAGGAATGGGGAAAAAATTCGAATGAAATTCGAATTTTGAACGAAAAAATTCCTAAAAATTCCCCAGAATATCCCAAAAAATGAGAAAAAAATTCCCAAAAATTTCCAAAAAATTCCCCAAAAATTCCCAGAAATTTTGGGATCCCAAAACCTTTAGGAAGGGGAAAAATCGAATTAAATTTGGAATTTTGAACCTAAAAAATCCCAAAATTCCCCAAAAATTTTCCCCAAAATTGACCAAAAATTCACCAAAAAGTCCCAAAATTCCCCCAAGAAATTTTGGGGATCCCAAAACTTTGGGAATGGAGAAAAAAATTTGAATTAAATTTGGAATTTTGAACCTAAAAATTCCCAAAATTCACCCAAAAAATCCCCCAAAACTCCCAAAGATTCACCAAAAAATTTCCAAAAATTCCCAAAATTCCCAGAAATTTTGGGATAAAACACAATTTGGGAACGGGGAAAAAATTCGATTGAAATTCGGAATTTTGAACCGAAAAATTCCCCAAAATATCCCAAAAAAATGAGAAAAAATTCCAAAAAATTTCCAAGAATTTCCCCAAAATTCCCAGAAATTTTGGGATCCCAAAAGAATTTGGGAACGGGGAAAAAATTCGAATTAAATTCGGAATTTTGAACCTAAAAAATCCCAAAAAATCCCAAAAAAAGCCTCAAAACTCTCCCCAAAAATTCCCCAAATCCTCAAAAAATTCCCAAAAATTCCCCAAAATTCCCAGAAATTTTGGGATCCCAAAAATTTAGGAACGGGGAAAAATTCGAATTAAATTTGGAATTTTGAACTGAAAAATTCCCCAAAAATTCACAAAATATTCAAAAAATTCCCCTAAAAACTCCCAAAATTTTCCCCCCAAAATTCCCCCAAATCCTCAAAAATCCCCAAAAAAATTCCCCCAAAATTCCCAGAAAATTTGGGGATTCCAAAACTTTAGGAACGGGAGGGAAAAATCGAATTAAATTTGGAATTTTGAACCTAAAAATTCCTAAAATTCCCTCAAAAAATCCCCCAAAACTCCCCAAAGATTCACAAAAAATTTCCAAAAAATTCCCAAAATTCCCAGAAATTTTGGGATAAAAACACAATTTGGGAACGGGGAAAAAATTAATTCAATTCGGAATTTGGAACCTAAAAAATTCCCCAAAATATCCCAAAAAAAGGGAAAAAAAATTCCCAAAAATTTCCAAAAAATTCCCCAAAATTCCCAGAAAATTTGGGATCCCAAAAACTTTGGGAATGGAGAAAAAATTCGATTGAAATTTGGAATTTTGAACCGAAAAAATCCCAAAAATTCCCAAAAAAAAGCCTCAAAACTCTCCCTAAAAATTCCCCAAATCCTCAAAAAATTCCCAAAAATTCCCCAAATTCCCAGAAATTTTGGGATCCCAAAACTTTAGGAATGGGAAAAAATTTTAATTAAATCCTGAATTTTGAACCAAAAAATCCCAAAATTCACCCAAAAAATCCCCCCAAAACTCCCAAAGATTCACCAAAAAATTTCCAAAAAATTCCCAAAATTCCCAGAAATTTTGGGATAAAACACAATTTGGGAACGGGGAAAAATTCGATTGAAATTTGGAATTTTGAACCGAAAAATTCCCCAAAATATCCCAAAAAAGGAGAAAAAATTCCAAAAAAATTTCCAAGAATTTCCCCAAAATTCCCAGAAATTTTGGGATCCCAAAAAATTTAGGAATGGGGAAAAAATTCGAATTAAATTTGGAATTTTGAACCTAAAAAATCCCAAAAATTCCCAAAAAAAAGCCTCAAAACTCTCCCTAAAAATTCCCCAAATCCTCAAAAAATTCCCAAAAATTCCCCAAAAATTCCCCCAAATTCCCAGAAATTTTGGGATCCCAAAAACTTTAGGAATGGGGAAAAAATTCGAATTAAATTCGGAATTTTGAACCTAAAAAATCCTAACAAATTCACAAAATATTCCAAAAAAATTCCCTAAAAACTCCCAAAATTTTCCCCAAAAATTCCCCCAAATCCTCAAAAAATTCCCAAAAAATTCCCCCAAAAGTCCCAGAAAATTTGGGATCCCAAAAACTTTGGGAACGGGGAAAAATCCAAATTAAATTTGGAATTTTGAACCTAAAAATTCCCAAAATTCCCCCAAAAAATCCCCCCAAAACTCCCAAAGATTCACCAAAAAAATTCCAAAAAATTCCCAGAAATTTTGGGATAAAACACAATTTGGGAACGGGGAAAAAATTCGATTGAAATTCTGAATTTTGAACCGAAAAATTCCCCAAAATATCCCAAAAAAAGGAGAAAAAATTCCAAAAAAATTTCCAAGAATTTCCCCAAAATTCCCAGAAATTTTGGGATCCCAAAAAATTTAGGAATGGGGAAAAAATTCGAATTAAATTTGGAATTTTGAACCTAAAAAATCCTAACAAATTCACAAAATATTCCAAAAAAATTGCCTAAAAACTCCCAAAATTTTCCCCAAAAATTCCCCCAAATCCTCAAAAAATTCCCAAAAATTCCCCAAAAATTCCCCCAAATTCCCAGAAATTTTGGGATCCCAAAAAATTTAGGAATGGGGAAAAAATTCGAATGAAATTCGGAATTTTGAACCGAAAAAATTCCTAAAAATTCCCCAGAATATCCCAAAAAAATGAGAAAAAATTCCCAAAAATTTCCAAAAAATTCCCCAAAATTCCCAGAAATTTTGGGATCCCAAAACCTTTAGGAACGGGGAAAAATCCGAATTAAATTTGGAATTTTGAACCTAAAAAATCCCAAAAATTCCCCAAAATTTTCCCCAAAATTGACCAAAAATTCACCAAAAAGTCCCAAAAAATTCCCCCAAAATTCCCAGAAATTTTGGGATCCCAAAAACTTTGGGAATGGAGAAAAAAATTTGAATTAAATTTGGAATTTTGAACCTAAAAATTCCCAAAATTCACCCAAAAAATCCCCCCAAAACTCCCAAAGATTCACCAAAAAATTTCCAAAAAATTCCCAAAATTCCCAGAAATTTTGGGATAAAACACAATTTGGGAACGGGGAAAAAATTCGATTGAAATTCGGAATTTTGAACCGAAAAATTCCCCAAAATATCCCAAAAAAATGAGAAAAAATTCCAAAAAAATTTCCAAGAATTTCCCCAAAATTCCCAGAAATTTTGGGATCCCAAAAGAATTTGGGAACGGGGAAAAAATTCGAATTAAATTCGGAATTTTGAACCTAAAAAATCCCAAAAAATCCCAAAAAAAAGCCTCAAAACTCTCCCTAAAAATTCCCCAAATCCTCAAAAAATTCCCAAAAATTCCCCAAAAATTCCCAGAAATTTTGGGATCCCAAAAAATTTAGGAACGGGGAAAAAATTCGAATTAAATTTGGAATTTTGAACTGAAAAATTCCCCAAAAAATTCACAAAATATTCCGCAAAAATTCCCTAAAAACTCCCAAAATTTTCCCCCAAAATTCCCCCAAATCCTCAAAAAATTCCCAAAAAATTCCCCCAAAATTCCCAGAAAATTTGGGGATTCCAAAAACTTTAGGAACGGGGAAAAATCCGAATTAAATTTGGAATTTTGAACCTAAAAATTCCTAAAATTCCCTCAAAAAATCCCCCAAAAACTCCCAAAGATTCACCAAAAAATTTCCAAAAAATTCCCAAAATTCCCAGAAATTTTGGGATAAAACACAATTTGGGAACGGGGAAAAAATTCGAATTCAATTCGGAATTTGGAACCGAAAAATTCCCCAAAATATCCCAAAAAAAGGAGAAAAAATTCCCAAAAATTTCCAAAAAATTCCCCAAAATTCCCAGAAAATTTGGGATCCCAAAAACTTTGGGAATGGAGAAAAAATTCGATTGAAATTTGGAATTTTGAACCGAAAAAATCCCAAAAATTCCCAAAAAAAAGCCTCAAAACTCTCCCTAAAAATTCCCCAAATCCTCAAAAAATTCCCAAAAATTCCCCCAAATTCCCAGAAATTTTGGGATCCCAAAAACTTTAGGAATGGGGAAAAAAATTTGAATTAAATCCTGAATTTTGAACCGAAAAAATCCCAAAATTCACCCAAAAAATCCCCCCAAAACTCCCAAAGATTCACCAAAAAATTTCCAAAAAATTCCCAAAATTCCCAGAAATTTTGGGATAAAACACAATTTGGGAACGGGGAAAAATTCGATTGAAATTTGGAATTTTGAACCGAAAAATTCCCCAAAATATCCCAAAAAAAGGAGAAAAAATTCCAAAAAATTTCCAAAGAATTTCCCCAAAATTCCCAGAAATTTTGGGATCCCAAAAAATTTAGGAATGGGGAAAAAATTCGAATTAAATTTGGAATTTTGAACCTAAAAATCCCAAAAATTCCCCCAAAAAAAGCCTCAAAACTCTCCTAAAAATTCCCCCAAATCCTCAAAAAATTCCCAAAAATTTCCAAAAATTCCCCCAAATTCCCAGAAATTTTGGGATCCCAAAAACTTTAGGAATGGGGAAAAAATTCGAATTAAATTCGGAATTTTGAACCTAAAAAATCCTAACAAATTCACAAAATATTCCAAAAAAATTCCCTAAAAACTCCCAAAATTTTCCCCAAAAAATTCCCCCAAATCCTCAAAAATTCCCAAAAAATTCCCCCAAAAGTCCCAGAAAATTTGGGATCCCAAAAACTTTGGGAACTGGGAAAAATCCAAATTAAATTTGGAATTTTGAACCTAAAAATTCCCAAAATTCCCCCAAAAAATCCCCCCAAAACTCCCAAAGATTCACCAAAAAAATTCCAAAAAATTCCCAGAAATTTTGGGATAAAACACAATTTGGGAACGGGGAAAAAATTCGATTGAAATTCTGAATTTTGAACCGAAAAATTCCCCAAAATATCCCAAAAAAAGGAGAAAAAATTCCAAAAAAATTTCCAAGAATTTCCCCAAAATTCCCAGAAATTTTGGGATCCCAAAAATTTAGGAATGGGGAAAAATTCGAATTAAATTTGGAATTTTGAACCTAAAAAAATCCTAACAAATTCACAAAATATTCCAAAAAATTGCCTAAAAATCTCCCAAAATTTTCCCCAAAAATTCCCCCCAAATCCTCAAAAATTCCCAAAAATTCCCCAAAAATTCCCCCAAATTCCCAGAAATTTTGGGATCCCAAAAAATTTAGGAATGGGGAAAAAATTCGAATGAAATTCGGAATTTTGAACCCAAAAAATTCCTAAAAATTCCCCAGAATATCCCAAAAAATGAGAAAAATTCCCAAAAATTTCCAAAAATTCCCCAAAATTCCCAGAAATTTTGGGATCCCAAAACCTTAAGGAACGGGAAAAATCCGAATTAAATTTGGAATTTTGAACCTAAAAAATCCCAAAAATTCCCCAAAATTTTCCCCAAAATTGACCAAAAATTCACCAAAAAGTCCCAAAAAATTCCCCCAAAATTCCCAGAAATTTTGGGATCCCAAAAACTTTGGGAATGGAGAAAAAAATTTGAATTAAATTTGGAATTTTGAACCTAAAAATTCCCAAAATTCACCCAAAAAATCCCCCAAAACTCCCAAAGATTCACCAAAAAATTTCCAAAAAATTCCCAAAATTCCCAGAAATTTTGGGATAAAACACAATTTGGGAACGGGGAAAAAATTCGATTGAAATTCGGAATTTTGAACCGAAAAATTCCCCAAAATATCCCAAAAAAATGAGAAAAAATTCCCAAAAATTCCCCCAAATTCCCAGAAATTTTGGGATCCCAAAAACTTTGGGAATGGAGAAAAAATTCGAATTAAATCCTGAATTTTGAACCGAAAAAATCCCAAAATTCACCCAAAAAATCCCCCAAAACCTCCCAAAAATTCACCAAAAAATTTCCAAAAAATTCCCAAAATTCCCAGAAATTTTGGGATAAAACACAATTTGGGAATGGGGAAAAAATTCGATTGAAATTCTGAATTTTGAACCGAAAAATTCCCCAAAATATCCCAAAAAAATGAGAAAAAATTCCCAAAAATTTCCAAGAATTTCCCCAAAATTCCCAGAAATTTTGGGATCCCAAAAAATTTAGGAACGGGGAAAAAATTCGAATGAAATTCAGAATTTTGAACTGAAAAATTCCCCAAAAAATTCACAAAATATTCCGAAAAAATTCCCTAAAAACTCCCAAAATTTTCCCCAAAAATTCCCCCAAATCCTCAAAAAATTCCCAAAAAATTCCCCCAAAATTCCCAGAAAATTTGGGGATCCCAAAAACTTTAGGAAGGGAAAAATCGAATTAAATTTGGAATTTTGAACCTAAAAAATCCCAAAAATTCCCCAAAATTTTCCCCAAAAATTCCCCCAAATCCTCAAAAAATTCCCAAAAAATTCCCCCAAAATTCCCAGAAAATTTGGGATCCCAAAAACTTTGGGAATGGAGAAAAAATTCGAATTAAATTTGGAATTTTGAACCTAAAAATTCCCAAAATTCCCCAAAAAATCCCCCAAAACTCCCAAAGATTCACAAAAAATTTCCAAAAATTCCCAAAATTCCCAGAATTTGGGATAAAAAAAATGGGAACGGGGAAAAAATTGAAATTTGGAATGAAGAAAAATTCCCAAAATATCCCAAAAAAAGGAGAAAAAATTCCAAAAAAATTTCCAAGAATTTCCCCAAAATTCCCAGAAATTTTGGGATCCCAAAAAATTTAGGAACGGGGCAAAAATTCGAATTAAATTTGGAATTTTGAACCTAAAAAATCCCAAAATTCCCTCAAAAAATCCTCCAAAATTCCCCTCAAAATCCCCCAAATTTTCCCCAAAAATTCCCCAAAAATTCCCCCAAATTCCCAGAAATTTTGGGATAAAACACAATTTGGGAACGGGGAAAAATTCGATTGAAATTCGGAATTTTGAACCGAAAAATTCCCCAAAATATCCCAAAAAAATGAGAAAAAATTCCAAAAAAATTTCCAAGAATTTCCCCAAAATTCCCAGAAAATTTGGGATCCCAAAAACTTTGGGAATGGAGAAAAAATTCGAATGAAATTCGGAATTTGGAACCGAAAAAATCCCAAAAATTCCCAAAAAAATTCCTCGAATTTTTGGAGGGATTTGAAGGCAGGGAAAGCCAAAAATTCCAGTACGGACCAGTACAAACCAGTACAAACCAGTATGGACCAGTATGGACCAATATAAACCAGTATGGACCAGTACGGACCAGTATAGACCAGTATGGACCAGTATGGACCAGTATGGACCAGTACAAACCAGTATGGACCAGTACAGACCAGTACGGACCAGTATGGACCAGTACGGACCAGCGGACCAGTATGGACCAGTATGGACCAGTACGGACCAGTATGGACCAGTATGGACCGATATAAACCAGTATGGACCAGTATGGACCAGTATGGGCCAGTATGGACCAGTATGGACCAGTATGGACCAGTATGGACCAGTATAAACCAGTATGGACCAGTACGGACCAGTATGGACCAGTATGGACCAGTATAAACCAGTATGGACCAGTGCGGACCAGTATGGACCAGTATGGACCAGTATAAACCAGTATGGACCAGTACGGACCAGTATAAACCAGTATGGACCAGTATGGACCAGTACAAACCAGTATGGACCAGTACGGACCAGTATAAACCAGTATGGACCAGTACGGACCAGTACGGACCAGTATGGTCCGATATAAACCAGTATGGACCAGTACGGACCAGTACGGACCAGTATGGTCCGATATAAACCAGTATGGACCAGTACGGACCAGTGCTCCCAGTCTGTCCCAGTACAAACCAGTCCCAGTTCTCCCAGTATGGACCAGTAGAAACCAGTAACTCCCAGTAGAAAGCAGTCCCAGTAACCCCTGGAATTCCCAGTCCCTCCCAGTATAAACCAGTTCTCCCCCAGTTGCCTCCCAGTATAACCCAATCCTCTCCCAGTCTCTCCCAGTATAAACCAGTAACCCCAAATCCCCTCCCAGTATAAACCAGTGCCCCTCAATCCCCTCCCAGTTCCCCCCGGTAACCCCAAATCCCCTCCCAGTCCCCCCCAGTCCCTCCCAGTATAAACCAGTAACCCCCAATCCTCTCCCAGTCCCTCCCAGTCCATCCCAGTCCATCCCAGTTTCTCTCTCGCCTCTTTTCCCGCCGCCTTCACTTCCGCCCTCCCTGCCGCTTCTCCGTGACGTCACTTCCGCTTTCCGCCCGAACCCAACATGGCGGACGGGTCAGGGCCGCCCCGAAAGTGGGCGTGGTCTCAAGGGGTGGGCGTGGCCATGCGCCATATAAGGGCGTCCCCATATAAGGAGCGAAGGGGGCGTGGCCATGCCTTATGTGGTTTGAGTGACAGTTCCCACGCGGTGGGCGTGGCCTAAAGACCGAAAAATCCCGCCAAAATCCCCCAAATCCCTAAAAAATCCTAAAAAGTCCCCCAAAATCACCGAAAAATCCCCCAAAATCCCTAAAAAATCCCTAAAAAATCCCTAAAAAGTCCCCAAAAATCACCGCAAAAATTCAAAATAAATTTTAAAAAATCTCCCAAATCCTCCCAAAAAATCCCTCCAACAATCTCCTAAAATCAAAAAAAAATTCCCTTCAAAAATCCCCAAAATCCCCCCCCTAAAAATCCCCCCAAAATCCCAAAAAAATCCCCCCAAAATCACCTAAAAAGTCCCCCAAAATCACCGAAAAATTCAAAATAAATCCCACAAAAAATCCCCCAAATCCCCCCAAAAAATCCCTCCTAAAAATCCCTTAAAAACAAAAAAATTCCCTTCAAGAATCCCCAAAATCCCCCCTAAACATCCCCAAAAATCACCGCAAAAATTCAAAATAAATGTAAAAAAATTCCCCCAAATCCTCCCAAAAAATCCCTCCAAAAATCCCTCTAAAATCCAAAAAGATTCCCTACAAAAATCCCCAAAATCCCCCCTAAAAATCCCCAAAAAATCTCCGAAAAATTCAAAATAAATCCCCAAAAAAATTCCCCAAATCCGCCCAAAAATTCCTCCAAAAAACCCCCTTAAAATCCAAACAATTCCCTCCAAAAATCCCCAAAAAATCACCCAAAAATTCAAAATAATTCCCCCAAAATCCCCAAAAATTCCAAAAAATCCCCAAACTCCCCCCAAATAAATCCTCAAAATAATTCCCCCAAATCCCCCAAAATCCCCGAAAAAGTCAAAAGAAACCCCAAATCAATCCCACAAAAAATTCCCCAGCAAATCCCTCCGAAAAATCCCCAAAAAAATCCCCCCCAAAAAATTCCCCCAAAAATCCCCAACGAATCCCCCCAAAAAAAACCCCAAAAATCCCCGAAAAATTCAAAATAAATCCCCCAAAAATCCCCAAAAAAACTTCCCCAAATCCCCCCCAAAAAGTCCCTAAAAAATCCCAAAAATTCCCCCAAAAATCTCCAAAAAATCCCCCAAAATCCCCGAAAAATTCAAAATAAATCCCCCCCAAAAAATCCCCCCAAATCCCCCCCAGGACCCCCCTCCTGTCCCCTCCCCCACCCCAAGACCCCCCCCCCAAGAATGTCCCCATGTCCCCCCTCCCCCAACCCGTCCTGAACCCCCCAGAGCCCCCCAAATCCCCCCAAGACCCCCCCCGGACCTCCCCCAATTTCCCCTCCCCCACCCCAAGACCCCCCATGTCCCTCCCCGCCCACCCCCATTTCCCCCAATTTCCCCCAGGACCCCCCTCCTGTCCCTCCCCCACCCCCAAGACCCCCCAAGAATGTCCCCATGTCCCCCCTCCCCCAACCCGTCCTGAACCCCCCAGGACCCCCCATTGTGTCCCCACCCCCACCTCCAAACCCCCCAGGACCCCCCTAAATCCCCCCACCCCAAGACCCCCCATCAAGAGACCCCCCAATGTTCCCCCGCCATTTTGCCCCCCCCAAATCCCCCCCAAACCCCCCAGGACCCCCCTAAATCCCCCCATCCCCCCCAAGACCCCCCAGCAATGTCCCCATCTCCCCCCCACCCCAAGACCCCCCAGTGTCCCCCCATGTCCCCTCTCACCCCCCATTTCCCCCCAGGACCCCCCTCATGTCCCCCGCCGGACCCCCTTCATCCCCTCCCCCGGTGTCCCCGTGTCCCCTCCCCCCCCCGTTAATCCGATTTATTCCCGGGGGGTGGGGGAGGGGCGGATAAGGAGCCCCCCCCTCCTCCCTCCCCCCCCGCGCCCCTCCCCCGCTCCGGCCGCACTCGCGGGCGGCGCCGGCACCGGGGGCTGCAGGGGGCGACGGGGGACCCCCAGGACCCCAGGCCCCCGGGACCCCTAAACCCCCGGGACCCCCCCAAATCCCCACGGAACCCCCCAGGACCCCTAAACCCCCCGGGACCCCCAAATCCCCCCCGGAACCCCCCGGGACCCCCAAATCCCCAAATCCCCCCAAACCCCCCGGGACCCCCAGGACCCCCCCAAATCCCCCGGGACCCCTAAACCCCCAAAACCCCCCAAATCCCCCCGGGACCCCTGGGACCCCAAATCCCCCACCCCGGGACCCCCTAAACCCCCGGAGCCCCCGGGACCCCCAATTCTCCCGGGACCCTCAAAACTTCCCCCCAATCCCCCCTCAGGACCCCCCCTGGGACCCCTAAACCTCCCCCCCCCCCCCCCCCCCCCCCCCCCCCCCCCAAGGAACCCCAAATTTCCCCCACAATCCCCTCGGGACCCCCAAAATCCCCTCGGGACCCCCTCAACCCCCAGGATCTGCCGGGACCCCCCCAAAATTCCCCCAAACCTCACCCGGGACCCCTCCCCTCCCCCGGACCTGCGGACAGGTAAGAGAAACCCCCCCCCCCAAACCCCGCCCCCTCCCAATTAAATTAAGGGACCCCCCAATTAAGGGACCCCCTCCCAATTATGGAATCCCCCCAGTTTAGGACTCCCCTAATTAAGGGACTCCCCCCCCCCCATCCTAATTAACGGACCTCCCTCCAATTAACGGACCCCCCCCAATTAAGGAATCGCTCCCCTAATTAATGGACACCCCCCCCCCTCCTCAATTAACGGGCCCCTCCTAATTAAGGAACCCTTCCCCAATTAATTGACCCTTCCCCGATGAAGGGACCCCCGCATTTAACGAGCCGCCCCCAATTAAGTGGCCCCCTCCAAATTAATGAACCCCCCTCAATTAACGGACCCCATCCCCAATTTACAGACCCCCCAATTAAGTGGCCCCCTCCAAATTAATGAACCCCCCTCAATTTACGGACCCCATCCCCAATTTACAGACCCCCCATCAAGTGGCCCCCTCCTAATTAATGAACCCCCCTCAATTAACGGACCCCATCCCCAATTTAGGCCCCCCATTTAACGGACCTTAAGAGACCTTCCCAATTAAGGCACGCCTCCTAATTATGGGACGCCCTCCCCCCAATTAACGGACACCCCAATTAACGAAATCCCTCCCGCAATTAACGAACCCCTCCCAATTAAGGGACCCCCCAAATTAAGGATCCCCCTCAATTAACGGACTCCCCCCCCGTAATTAACAAACCCTACTCCGATTAACGGGCCCACCCTAATTAACGGACCCACCCTAATTAGGGGACCCCCTCCCCAGTTTAAGGGACCCCCCCCACTTAATGAATCCTCCCCAATTAATTAAGAGACTCTCCCCAATTAACGGACCCCTCCCAATTAACGGACCCCCCCGCTTAATTAATGGAGCCTCCAATTTAAGGGACCCCCCCCCCTAATTAACACAGGTGTGACAGGACAGGTGACACAGGACAGGTGTGACAGGGATGGGTGTGACAGGACAGGTGTGACAGGTGTGACAGGACAGGTGTGACAGGTGTGACAGGACGGGTGACACAGGACAGGTGACACAGGACAGGTGTGACAGGGATGGGTGTGACAGGACAGGTGTGACAGGTGTGACAGGACGGGTGACACAGGACAGGTGTGACAGGTGTGACAGGGATGGGTGTGACAGGACAGGTGTGACAGGTGTGACAGGACGGGTGACACAGGACAGGTGTGACAGGACAGGACAGGTGTGACAGGGATGGGTGTGACAGGGACAGGTGTGACAGGGATGGGTGTGACAGGACAGGTGTGACAGGTGTGACAGGACGGGTGACACAGGACAGGTGTGACAGGTGTGACAGGTGTGACAGGTGTGACAGGTGTGACAGGTGTGATAGGGATGGGTGACACAGGTGTGACAGGGACAGGTGTGACAGGTGTGACAGGTGTGACAGGGACAGGTGTGACTGTGTGACAGGTGTGACAGGTGTGACAGGTGTGACAGGACAGGTGTGACAGGGACGGGTGTGACAGGGACAGGTGTGACAGGTGTGACAGGTGTGACAGGACAGGTGTGACAGGACAGGTGTGACAGGTGTGACAGGTGTGACAGGCGACATTTGACAGGTGACATTTGATATGTGACATTTGACAGGTCACAGGTGACATTTGATGTGTGACATTTGACAGGTGACACGGGCAGGTGTGACAGGTGACATTGGAGATGCGGCGTGTGACAGGTACAGGTGTGACATGGGCAGATGACGTTTGACAGGTGACAGGTGACATTTGATACGTGACATTTGACAGGTGACGTCTGACAGGTGACATGTCACACAGGCAGGTGACAGGTGACGTGTGACAGGTACAGCTGTGACATGGGCAGGTGACATTTCACAGGTGACATTTGACAGGTGACACGTGCCGTGTCCCCGTGTCACATGCAGGTGACGCACAGGTGACACACAGGTGACACAGGTGACACAGGTGACGCACAGGTGACACACAGATGACACACAGGTGACCCAGGTGACACACAGGTGACACAGGTGATGTGCAGGTGACACAGGTGACACAGGTGACACACAGATGACACGCAGGTGACACACAGGTGACACAGGTGACGCACAGGTGACACAGGTGACACAGGTGACGCACAGGTGACACAGGTGACACAGGTGACACAGGTGACGCGCAGGTGACGCGTCCGGGATGATCCCGAAAGAGCCGGGCGGGATCGGGGGTGGGGCTTGGGGACACTGGGACAGGTGAGGGGGGACACGGGGGATGGACACACCTGGCACAGGTGACACAGGGCACAGGTGACACCAGGAACAGGTCACACCTGGCATAGGTGACACAGGTGACACAGGTGACACAGAGCACAGGTCACACCTGGCATGGGGGGCACCCAGAACAGGTGACACAGGTGACAGCAGGAACAGGTCACACCTGGCACAGGTGACACAGGTGACACAGAGCCCAGGTGACACAGGTGACACAGGTGACCCCTGGCTTGGGGGCACACCTGTCCCTGTCACACCTGGTGTCACATCCCGGTGTCAGCCACGGCCCCCGGTGCCACCCTCACCTGGTGTAACCCCCACCCAGTGTCACCTGTTCACTGTGTCACCTGTGCCAGGTGTGACGGGACAGGGGTGACACCAGGGGGTGTCCCAGGTGGGCTTGTCCCCCCCAGGTGTGTCTCGTTGTCCCCCCAGGTGTGTCCCCGTGTCCCCCAGGTGTCCCCCCTCCCCAGGTGTGTCCCCGTGTCCCCCCCAGGTGTTTGTGTCCCCCCAGGTGTGTCCCCTCCCCAGGTGTGTCCCCGTGTCCCCCCAGGTGTCCCCCCAGGTGTGTCCCCGTGTCCCCCCAGGTGTGTCCCCGTGTCCCCCCCAGGTGTGTCCCCTCCCCAGGTGTGTCCCCGTGTCCCCCCCAGGTGTCCCCCCCCCCCCCCTCCCCCCCGTGTCGCTCCCTCCCCTGGCCCCGCCCCCCCCGGGGATTATCCCGGTTTAACCCCCGCCCCTCCCCCACCCGGGATTAGCGCGGGGCACGACGGGAACGGGGGGGGGGGAGGGGGAGGGGATGATCCCAGCCTGCCCCTCCCCCACCCTCATCCCCTCCCCCATTGGCGGAAGTGAGAGCGAGGCCGGGACCCCCCAGTGACCCCTGAGTGACCAATGAGTGACCAATGAGTGACCCCTGAGTGACCCCCGAGTGACCCCCGAGTGACCAATGAGTGACCAATGAGTGACCCCTGAGTGACCAATGAGTGACCACTGAGTGACCAATGAGTGACCAATGACTGACCAGAGAGTGACCAATGAGTGACCAATGACTGACCAATGAGTGACCAATGAGTGACCACTGAGTGACCATTGAGTGACCATTGAGGACCAAAGTGACCACCAGAGTGACCAATGAGTGAACTGATGACCAATGAGTGACCCCTGACTGACCAATGAGTGACCATACCACTGGGTGACCAATGAGTGACCAATGAGTGACCAATGAGTGACCAATGAGTGACCCCTGAGTGACCAATGAGTGACCAGAGAGTGACCAATGAGTGACCACTGAGTGACCACTGAGTGACCAATGAGTGACCCTGAGTGACCAATGAGTGACCAGAGAGTGACCACTGAGTGACCAATGAGTGACCACTGAGTGACCAATGAGTGACCAATGAGTGACCAATGAGTGAGTGACCAATGAGTGACCACTGACCAATGAGACTGACCAATGAGTGACCACTGAGTGACCAATGAGTGACCAATAACCCCTGAGTGACCAATGAGTGACCAATGAGTGACCAATGAGTGACCACTGGGTGACCATTGAGTGACCAACGAGTGACCACTGAGTGACCATTGAGTGACCGCTGACCTCTGCCCCCGTGTCCCCCAGGTGACCTCTCGCTGGCCATGCTGACCTCTCCGGACGCCTCCGGCCCCGGCCTGGCCTGAGGGCCCCGCCCGGCCTGGAGTGGACATGCGGCCGCGCGTGGGCGGGGCCGGCGGTGGCACCGGGACCTTCCGCGGGGACACGTCCCACGGTGGTGGCATCTCCCATGGCTTCGGCTCCCACGGTGGCACCCGCAAGAGGGACATCTCCAACATCTCCCATGGTGGCATCAATCATGGTGACATCTCCCATGGTGGCATCTCCCATGGTGGCACCTCCCATGGTGACGTTTCTGATGGCGGCAGCTCCCACAGGGACATCTCCCATGGTGGCATCAATCATGGTGACATCTCCAAAGGTGGCATCTCCCATGGTGGCATCTCCCAAAATGACCTCTCCAAAGGTGGTGGCATCTCCCGCAGGGACATCTCCCATGGTGGCATCTCCCATGGCTTTGTCTCCCATGGTGGCACCTGCAACGGTGACATCTCCAACATCTCCCATGGTGGCACCTCCAATGGTGGCATCTCCAATGGTGGCATCTCCCATGGTGGCATCAATCATGGTGACATTTCCAATGGTGACATCTCCCATGGTGGCACCTCCCATGGCTTCGGCTCCCATGGTGGCACCTGCAACGGTCACGTCTCCAACAGTGGTGGCATCTCCCATGGGGACATTTCCAACGGGGACATCTCCCATGGTGGCATCTCCCATGGTGACGTTTCTGATGGTGGCATCTCCCAAAATGACATCTCCAAAGGTGGTGGCATCTCCCGCAGGGACATCTCCCATGGTGGCATCTCACACGGCATCGTTTCTCATGGTGGCACCTGCAATGGTGACATCTCCAACAGTGGTGGCATCTCCCATGGGGACATTTCCAACGGGGACTTCTCCCATGGTGACATCTCCCATGGGGACATATCCAACGGGGACATCTCCCATGGTGACGTTTCTGATGGTGGCATCTCCCAAAATGACCTCTCCAAAGGTGGTGGCATCTCCCGCAGGAACATCTCCCATGGTGGCATCTCTCATGGTGACATTTCCAAAGGGGGCATCTCCCATGGTGGCATCTCCCATGGGGACATTTCCAACGGGGACATCTCCCATGGTGGCATCACCTCCCACAGTGACATTTCCTACAGTGGTGGCATCTCCCACGGTGGCACCTCCAATGGTGGTGACATCTTCTATGGTGGCACTTCCCACGGGGACATTTCTCACGATGGTGGCATCTCCCATGGCTTTGCCAACTCCCATAACAGATCCACCTCCCATTCTGG
>NW_022148611.1:0-80000 GCF_901933205.1 Camarhynchus parvulus | reverse complement strand
CCCCTGATGTCCCTGGTGTCCCCTGGTGTCCCTGGTGTCCCCTGATGTCCCCTGATGTCTCCTGATGTCCCCTGATGTCCCCTGATGTCCCTGGTGTCCCCTGGTGTCCCTGGTGTCCCCTGGTGTCCCTGGTGTCCCTGGTGTCCCCTGATGTCCCTGGTGTCCCCTGGTGTCCCTGGTGTCCCCTGATGTCCCCTGATGTCTCCCTGATGTCCCCTGATGTCCCCTGATGTCCCTGGTGTCCCCTGGTGTCCCCTGATGTCCCCTGGTGTCCCCTGATGTCCCTGGTGTCCCTGGTGTCCCTGATGTCCCTGGTGTCCCTGGTGTCCCCTGATGTCCCCTGATGTCCCCTGATGTCCCCTGATGTCCCTGGTGTCCCCTGGTGTCCCCTGATGTCCCCTGGTGTCCCCTGGTGTCCCTGATGTCCCTGGTGTCCCTGATGTCCCTGGTGTCCCTGGTGTCCCTGATGTCCCCTGATGTCCCTGGTGTCCCTGATGTCCCTGGTGTCCCCTGGTGTCCCCTGATGTCCCCTGGTGTCCCTGGTGTCCCCTGGTGTTCCCTGGTGGCCCTGGTGTCCCTGGTGTCCCTGCCCCCTGATGTCCCTGGTGTCCCCTGATGTCCCCTGGTGTCCCTGGTGTCCCCTGGTGTCCCCTGATGTCCCTGGTGTCCCCTGATGTCCCTGATGTCCCTGGTGTCCCTGGTGTCCCTGATGTCCCCTGATGTCCCCTGATGTCCCCTGATGTCCCCTGATGTCTGCTGATGTCCCTGATGTCCCTGATGTCCCCTGGTGTCCCTGATGTCCCTGATGTCCCTGGTGTCCCCTGATGTCCCTGGTGTCCCCTGGTGTCCCTGGTGTCCCCTGGTGTCCCTGATGTCCCTGATGTCCCTGGTGTCCCCTGATGTCCCTGGTGTCCCCTGATGTCCCTGATGTCCCCTGATGTCCCTGGTGTCCCCTGATGTCCCCTGATGTCCCCTGATGTCCCCTGATGTCCCCTGATGTCTGCTGATGTCCCTGATGTCCCTGATGTCCCCTGGTGTCCCTGATGTCCCTGATGTCCCTGGTGTCCCCTGATGTCCCTGGTGTCCCCTGATGTCCCTGGTGTCCCTGGTGTCCCCTGATGTCCCTGGTGTCCCCTGATGTCCCTGGTGTCCCTGGTGTCCCCTGGTGTCCCTGATGTCCCCTGGTGTCCCTGATGTCCCTGATGTCCCTGGTGTCCCCTGATGTCCTCTGATGTCCCCTGGTGTCCCCTGATGTCCCCTCGGTGTCTCTGTGTCCCTGTCCTGGTGGCCCCGGTGCCCTGGTGGCAGCTCAGTGTCCCCACTGTCCTTGGTGGCCCTGGTGGCAGCTTGGTGTCCCCACACTGGAGTGTTCTTGCTGTCCCCAATGTCCCCAATGTCCCCCCAATGTCCCCAATGTCCCCTCAGTGTCCCCGATGTCCCCGCTGTCCCCTCAGTGTCCCCAATGTCCCCAATGTCCCCAATGTCCCCAGTGTCCCCAATGTCCCCAATGTCCCCAATGTCCCCCCAATGTCCCCAGTGTCCCCAATGTCCCCGCTGTCCCCGCTGCAGGCGCCGCATTCAGCAGGCCCAGCTCATGAAGGGCCCCAACAAAATCATCCTGACCATGGAGGACCTGACCTTCATCAACACGCAGAGCAGCAAGCAGGTGACACCGGGGACGTTGGGGACACAGGGGACACCGGGGACATTGGGGGATTGGGGACATTGGGGACATTGGGGACACCGGGGACATTGGGGACACTGGGGGATTGGGGACATTGGGGACATTGGGGACACCGGGGACATTGGGGACACTGGGGTTGGGGACATTGGGGACATTGGGGACATTGGGGACATTAATGGGGACACTGAGGACATTGTCCCCATGGGTGACCCCTGGTGACCACCCATGTCCCCATGGGTGACATCCTGGTGTCCCCATGCCTGGCGTGACCCCATGGTGACATCTCCCCAGGGTCACCTGTCCCCATGGGTGACCTGTGACCCCTGTGTGACCCCTGTGTGACCCCTGTGTGACCCCTGTGTGACCCCTGCGTGACCCCGCCCACAGGTGGACAGCAGCCAGGCCAGCCTGGCCGGCCAGAGCGGGGGAGGGGACACCAAGAGCGGCCCCACCCCTGGCCCCGACACCACCAACGTGGCCGTGGCCGAGGTGAGACCCCGCCCCCGGCCCCGCCCCCTCCGCCCGGCCCCGCCCCCTCCTGCCCATCCCCCCCTTCCCGACCCTCCTCCCCTCCCCCACCCACGGGGGCGACAAGGCGAGGGGACAGCGGCTCCGCCCCCTGGGCGATGATTGACAGCTGATCTCAGCCCCTGGGCGATGATTGACAGCTGGTAACCACACCCCTGGTGATGATTGACAGCTGATCCCACACCCAGAGTGGTGATTGACAGCTGATCCCACACCCAGAGTGGTGATTGACAGCTGATAACCACACCCCTGGTGATGATTGACAGCTGATCCCAGCCCCTGGGCGATGATTGACAGCTGGTAACCACACCCAGAGTGGTGATTGACAGCTGATAACCACACCCCTGGTGATGACTGACAGCTGATCTCAGCCCCTCCTGGCAGTGATTGACAGCAGATTGTAGCTCCACCCCTGGGGCAATGATTGACAGCTGGCCCCGCCCCCGGGCACTGATTGACAGCTGGCCCCGCCCCTGGGCAGTGATTGACAGCTGGCCCCGGCCCCGGGCACTGATTGACAGCTGGCCCCACCCCCGGGCAGTGATTGGCAGCTGGCCCCGCCCCCGGGCAGTGATTGGCAGCTGACCCCACCCCATAGCAGTGATTGACAGCTCTCCCCGCCCCCGGGCAGTGATTGGCAGCCGGCCCCGCCCCCGGGCAGTGATTGGCAGCTGGCCCCGCCCCATAGCAATGATTGGCAGCTGGCCCCGCCCCCGGGCAGTGATTGACAGCTGGCCCCGCCCCCGGGCAGTGATTGACAGCTGTTTCCCGCAGGATCCCGCAGCAGCCAAGGGCAGCGCAAACCTCCCGCTGCTGCTGCTGCTCTTTAACCAGCAGGGCCTTGTCGCCTCCGTGCAGGTAAGCGCCAAAAGCCCCCAAACTCACCCCAAAACCCCCAAACTCACCCTAAAACCCCCAAACTCACCCCAAAACCGACCCCCGCACCCCAAAACCCCCCAAACTCACCCCAAACCTGACCCCAGCACCCCAAAACCCCCCAAACTCACCCCAAAACCGACCCCCGCACCCCAAAACCCCCCAAACTGCCCCCCAAACCAATCCAGGTATCCCCAAACCCCCAAACTTGCCCCAAAACTGACCCTAGCACCCCAAAACCCCCAAACTCACCCCGAAACTGACCCCAGCACCCCAAAACCGCCCCAAAACCTCCCCGATTTACCCCAAATTCCCCAGTCAACCCAAAACCGCCCCAATTTACCCCAAAACCGACCCCAGCACCTCAAAACCCAAACCTGACCTGAGTCACCCCAAAACCTCCCCAAAACCGCCCCGATTTACCCCAAATTCCCCCAGTCGCCCCAAAACCGCCCGATTTACCCCCAAACCAACCCAAACCCGCCCGGATTTACCCCAAATTCCTCTACTTGCCCCAAACCCACCCGGATTTACCCCAAACCCGCCCCGCACGGGGACTGGGTGTGGCTGAAGAAGTTCCCGGGTGACCAACACACGGAGGTGAAACCGGCCACCAAGCTGACCTTCTGCAAGGTGGGGACAGCGAGGGGACACCACGGGCGGCTTGGGGACATCACGGGGTCCTGATGGACCATGGGGACACCGCGGGGTGGTGATGGACCATGGGACATCGCGGGGTCCTGATGGACCATGGGGACATCATTGGGTGGTGATGGACCATGGGGACACCACGGGGAGATGACCATGGGACAATTGGGTGGTGATGACCATGGGGACATCATTGGGTGGTGATGGACATGGGGACATCAGCGGCTGATACCATGACATCATTGGGTGGTGATGGACCATGGGGACACCACGTGGGGACATCGGCATGATGACATGGGACAATTGGTGGTGTGACATGGGACACCACGTTGGGGACTCAGGGGCATGATGCATGGGGACACCACAGGGTGGTGATGCCATGGGGACATCGCGGGGTCCTGATGACCATGGACACATTGTGGTGATCATGAAATTGGTGGTGATGCATGGACATGGGGTGGTGATGGAATGACATGATGACATGGGAAATTGAGTGGTGATGGACATGCAGGACTGGGGACATGGTGGGGTGGATACATGACATATGGTTGGGACAGTTGGCCATCATACCATGGGGACACCACGGTTGGGGACATATACCATGACACATTGGGTGGTGATGGACATGGAGGTGGTGATGGACCATGGGGAATATTGGGGGTGATGGACATGGGAATCATTGGGTGGTGATGGACATGGGGACACCACGGGCGGCTTGGGACAGGGGCACGTGGACCAGGGGACATCATTGGGTGGTGATGGACCATGCGGACACCACGGGCGGCTTGGGACACCATGGGGTCCTGATGGACCATGGGGACATCATTGGGTGGTGATGGACCATGGGGACACCACGGGCGGCTTGGGGACATCGCGGGGTCATGATGGACCATGGGGACATCATTGGGTGGTGATGGACCATGGGGACATCGCGGGGTGGTGATGGACCATGGGGACATCACTGGGGGCTTGGGGACATCGTTGGGCCATCTTGGACCATGGGGACACCGCGGGGTGGTGATGGACCATGGGGACATCATTGGGTCATGGGGACATCATTGGGTGGTGATGGACCATGGGGACATCGCGGGGTGGTGATGGACCATGGGGACATCATTGGGTGGTGATGGACCATGGGGACATCGCGGGGTCACGATGGACCATGGGGACATCGTGGGGTGGTGATGGACCATGGGGACATCATTGGGTCATGGGGACATCGCGGGGTCATGATGGACCATGGGGACATCGTTGGGGTGATGGGGACATCGTTGGGTGGTGATGGACCATGGGGACATCACTGGGTCATGATGGACCATGGGGACATCACAGGGGACATGGGGACATCGTGGGGTCATCATGGACTATGGGGACATCATTGGGTGGTGATGGACCATGGGGACATCGTTGGGTGGTGATGGACCATGGGGACATCACGGGGTCATGATGGACCATGGGGACATCATTGGGTGGTGACGGACCATGGGGACACCACAGGGTCATGATGGACCATGGTGACATCACTGGGGGCTTGGGGACATCGTTGGGTGGTGATGGACCATGGGGAACATCACAGGGGACGTGGGGACATCGTTGGGTCACGATGGACCATGGGGACATCGTTGGGTCATCGTGGTCAAGGTTGGGCCACAGTGATCCATCACTGGGTCTTGGGGACATCGTTGGGTCATGGAGACTTTGAGGGGTCTTGGGGACATCGTTGGGTCATCATGGACCATGGGGACATCGTTGGGTGGTGATGGACCATGGGGAACATCACTGGGTCTTGGGGACATTGTTGGGTCATGGAGACTTTGAGGGGTCTTGGGATATCGTTGGGTCATCCCCATCTCACCCCGGTGTCCCCTCCTGGTCCTGGTGTCCCCTCCCGGTCCCGGTGTCCCACCCCGGTGTCCCACCCCGGTGTCCCCCAGCTGCGGGACCTGCGCCACGAGAACGTGAACCTGTTCCTGGGCTTCTTCCACGACTGCGGCATCTTCGCCATCGTGTCGGAGCACTGCTCGCGCGGCAGCCTCGAGGACCTGCTGCGCAACGAGGACATGAAGCTCGACTGGATGTTCAAGTCCTCGCTGCTCATCGACCTCATCAAGGTGACCGCGGCGTGGCCTGGCGGCCGCGGGGTGGCCTTGGTGGTCGGGTGACCAGGGGACGGTCATTGGGGTGGTGGTGGCCACGGGCGTGGTCAGGGGGTCATGGGCTACAGCGTTGGAGACCATGGTGGTGATGGTTGACCACGGCCTTGTTGACCATGACGTTGATTGTTGACCATGCCATTGTTGACCATGATGTTGTTGACCACGCCATTGCTGACCACGGCCATGCTGACCATGCCATTGATGGTTGACCATGGCCTTGTTGACCATGCCATTGCTGACCATGGCCATGCTGACCATGCCATTGCTGACCACGGCCATGCTGACCATGCCATTGCTGACCATGGCCATGCTGACCATGCCATTGGCTGACCATGGCCATGCTGACTGCACCATTGCTGACCATGACAATGGTTGACCATGGCCACGTTGACCACGCCATTGACATTGACCACACCATTGCTGACCACACTGTTACTGACCACATCGTTGTTGACCACACCATTGATGATGGCCATGTTGACCATGCCGTGTTGACCACGACCGTGTTGACCACACCACTGATGTTGACCACGGCCACGTTGACCACACCATTGATGTTGACCATGCCATGCTGACCATGCCATGCTGACCATGACCACATTGACCACACCATTGCTGCTGACCATGACCACGCTGACCACACCACTGACGCTGACCGCGGCCGCAGTGACCACACCACTGATGATGACCACGGCCACGCTGGCCGCGCCCCGCTGATGCTGACCGCGGCCATGCTGGCCATGCCACACTGACCACACCATTGCTGCTGACCATGACCACGCTGACCACACCATTGATGCTGACCATGACCACATTGACCACACCATTGCTGCTGACCATGACCATGCTGACCACACCACTGACGCTGACCGGCGGCGCTGGCCACTCCGTGCTGACCACACCACTGACGCTGACCATGACCACGTTGTCCACACCACTGATGCTGACCACGACCACGCTGACCACACCATTGCTGCTGACCATGACCACATTGACCACACCATTGATGTTGACCATGACCACACTGACCACACCATTGCTGCTGACCATGACCACATTGACCACACCATTGATGCTGAACATGCCATGCTGACCACACCACTGACGCTGACCATGACCACATTGACCACACCACTGACGCTGACCATGACCATGCTGCCCACACCACTGACGCTGACCGAGGCCGCGCTGACCACACCACTGACGCTGACCATGGCCATGCTGACCACACCACTGACGCTGACCGTGGCCGCGCTGCCCACACCACTGACGCTGACTGCGGCCGCGCTGGCCGTGCCGCAGGGCGTGCGGTACCTGCACCACCGCGACGTGGTGCACGGGCGGCTCAAGTCGCGCAACTGCGTGGTGGACGGGCGCTTCGTGCTCAAGGTCACCGACCACGGCTACAACCAACTGCTGGAGGCGCAGCGCGTGCCGGCCCCGCCCCCGCAGCCCCACGGTGAGGGGGGCGGGCCCCGAGTGGGCGTGGTCTCGCGGGTGTGGCCTCGTGGGTGGGGTCTAATGGGGGGAACCTCATAGGTGGAGTCTCATGGGTGTGGCCAGATGGGCGTGGCAGCATGGGTGTGGTCTGTGGGCATGGGGGTGGAGTCTCGTGGCCTCCAGTGAATCAATGGGGATTCTGTAGGGGCGTGGCTTCGGGGTGGGCGTGGCCAATGGGGCGGGGCTAAAGAGAAGGGGTGTGGAATCCCTGAGGGAAGGGGCGTGGCCTCGGGGATGGGTGTGGCCTGTGGAAAGGGACACGGCCTTTGATTTAGGGGTGTGGCCTTGGAGTTGGGGGCGTGGCTTTTCCTTTCGGGGTGTGGCCTATGGGTGTGGTGGGGGCATTGAGGGTGGGGCTTACGGTGGGGGCGTGGCCACATCCAACCCCACCCATTTATGGCGTGGCCTCCTTGGAGGGGGTGTGGCCTGATGTATGGGCGTGGCCTGTCCTTTCACCCCTGGATGGTGACCATGTGAAAGGAGGCGTGGCTTATACAAAAGGGGGCGTGACCAGCTGGTGACACACCCCCATGTGGGCATGACCTCAAGCTGGGCGTGTCCGGGGGGCGTGGCCACACCCTCAAGCATCCTCCCATTGGATTCTGCGTTGGGGGCGGGCGTGGTGTATCGGGGGTGGGTGGGCGTGTCCCGGTGGGCGTGCCCGAGCGTGGCCCCGCCCCCAGAGCGGCTGTGGACGGCGCCGGAGCTGCTGCGGGGGCGGGCGCGAGCGCCCTGGGCGGCACGGCTGGCATCGGCATCATCATGCAGGAGGTGATCTGCAGGAGCCGCCCCTACTGCATGCTGGGGCTGCCCCCCGAAGGTGAGACCCCAAAACCGACCCCAAAATCATCATGACCCCAAACCGGAGGTGATCTGCAGGAGCCCCCCCTACTGCATGCTGGGGCTGCCCCCCGAAGGTGAGACCCCAAAACCGACCCCGAAATCGAGTTCTGCACCCCAAAAAACCCCCCGAGAACCCCCTGCGTGCTGGGGCTGCCCCCCGAAGGTAAAAACCCCCAAAACGACCCCAAAACCCCAAAACTGACCCCAAAACTGACCCCAAAACCGAGTTCTGCACCCCAAAAGTCCCCCGAGAATCCCCTGCATGCTGGGGCTGCTCCCCGAAGGTGAGACCCCAAAACCGACCCCAAAACCCCAAAACTGACCCCAAAACCGACCCCGAAATCGAGTTCTGCACCCCAAAAAACCCCCGAGAACCCCTGCATGCTGGGGCTGCCCCCCGAAGGTAAAAACCCTAAAAACGACGCCAAAACTCCAAAACTGACCCCGAAACCCCAAAACTGACCCCAAAATCTCCAAAACTGACCCCAAAATCCCAAAACTGACCCCGAAACACCAAAACCGACCCCAAAACTGACCCCAAATGACCCCGAGACCTCAAATGACCCTGAGTGACCATGAGTGACCCCAAATGACCCCAAGAGACCCCAAACCACCCCCAAGCGCCCCTGAGCTGACCCCAAACTGACCCATAACTGACCCCAAATGACCCCGTGACCCCCCAAATGACCCGAAATGACCCAAAATGACCCAAAATGACCCCAAGTGACCCTGAGTGACCCCAAACTGACCCCATAAGTGACTCCAAACTGACCCATAACTGACCCCAAACTGACCCCAAACTGACCCCAAATGACCCAAAATGACCCAAAATGACCCGAAATGACCCGAAATGACCCCAAGTGACCCCGAGTTGACCCCAAACTGACCCCATAAGTGACCCATAATTGACCCCATAAATGACTCCAAACTGACCTATAACTGACCCCAAATGACCCCAAATGACCCCAAATGACCCCAAATGACCCCAAATGACCCCAAATGACCCGAAACGTCCCCAAACGTCCCCAAACGTGCGCAGAGATCATCGAGAAGGTGCAGCGGCCGCCGCCCCTGTGCCGCCCCGCGGTCTCGGCCGACCAGGCCCCGCTGGAGTGCATCCACCTGATGAAGGAGTGCTGGAGCGAGCAGCCCGAGAAGAGACCCACCATCGACCAGGTGTTCGACCAGGTGAGGGACAGGTGGGACACCTGGGACAGGTGAGGGGCACTGGGACCAGTATGGGACTGGTATGGGACTGGTATGGGGTGATGGAACCAGTCTGGGCTGGAGCGAGCAGCCCGAGAAGAGACCCACCATGGACCAGGTGTTCGACCAGGTGAGACACCTGGGACAGGTGAGACCAGTGTGGGACACTGGGACCAGTACGGGATCAGTCTGGGCTGGAGCGAGCAGCCCGAGAAGAGACCCACCATGGACCAGGTGTTCGACCAGGTGAGGGACACCTGGGACAGGTGAGACCAGTATGGGACCAGTGTGGGACACTGGGACCAGTACGGGATCAGTCTGGGCTGGAGCGAGCAGCCTGAGAAGAGACCCACCATGGACCAGGTGTTCGACCAGGTGAGGGACAGGTGGGACACACCTGGGACAGGTGGGACCAGTATGAGACCGGTATGGGACCGGTATGGGGTAATGGAACCAGTGTGGGATCGGTCTGGGCTGGAGCGAGCAGCCCGAGAAGAGACCCACCATGGACCAGGTGTTCAACCAGGTGAGACTCAGCTGGGACAGGTGGGACAGGTGTCGGTCTCTGTCGGGATCTGTGGGGTCCCTATGAGGTTCCATGTGGTCTTCATGAGGTTCCATGGTGTCTCCATGGAGTCCCATGGAATTCTATGGGGTTCTATGGGGGTTCCATGGATCTCCATGGTGTCTCCGCAGGGTTCTTTGGGGTTTCCATGAGGTTCCATGAGGTTCCATGGTGTCTCCATGGAGTCCCATGGAATTCTATGGGGTTCTGTGGGGGTTCCATGGATCTCCATGGTGTCTCCGTGGGTTTCTTTGGGGTTTCCATGAGGTTCCATGAGATTCCATGGGGTTTCCATGAGGTTCCATGGTGTCTCCATGGGGTTTTATGGAATTCTATGGGGTTCTATGGAGTTTCCATGGATCTCCACGGTGTCTCCATGGGATTCTATGGAATTCCGTGGGGTTTCCATGGTGTTTCCATGGATCTCCATGGTGTCTCCGCGGGGTTCTTTGGGGTTTCCATGAGGTCCATGGTCAGAGCATGTGTTCATTCCCAAGGAACCTCTATGGGGTTCTATGGGTATGGATTATGTTGGTATGGGGTTCATGGTTTTGGGGGTCATGGTTCCATGTAGTCACGGTGTCCATGTCATTCATTATGGTTTGGTCCATGAACAGGTGTCATGGATCCAGGGGGGGGGGGGGCGTGTCTCCATGGGATTCTATGGGGTTTCCATGGGGTTTCCATGGTGTTTCCATGAGGTTCCATGGCGGTCCATGTGTCTCCATGGGATTCTATGGAATTCCGTGGGGTTTCCATGGTGTTTCCACGGATCTCCACGGTGTCTCCATGGGATTCTATGGAATTCCGTGGGGTTTCCATGGTGTTTCCACGGATCTCCACGGTGTCCCCACGGGGTTCTCCCCCCCGCAGTTCAAGGGCATCAACAAGGGCCGCAAGACCAACATCATCGACTCGATGCTGCGCATGCTGGAGCAGTACAGCAGCAACCTGGAGGACCTGATCCGCGAGAGGACCGAGGAGCTGGAGATCGAGAAGCAGAAGACCGACAAGCTCCTGACCCAGATGCTGCCGCCGTGGGTCACCCCGGGGGGCTGGGGGCGGCCACTGGGGCTGGGTGGGCGTCACCCCCACGGGTCCCACGTGGAGGTTTGGGGTGGAGGGAGCTGCAGATGGTGAGCCCGGCCTGAGGTGTGGGGCAGGAGAAGACAATGGGGCAGGAGAGGACAATGGGGCAGGAGAGGACAATGAGGGGTCATCAGGAGAAGGTTGGGGGGGATCTTGACCCACTGACCCCACCCAGCCTTGACCCACTGACCCCACCAGATCTGTGGGGCAGCAGAAGGTCAAGGTGGTCGCTGCGGACGGATTATGGCCAGCCTTGACCCCTTGGCCAAGGTGGTCACTCAACATTGACCCCTAGACCCACGCAGCAGGAGAAGGTCAAGGCGGTCACCAAGGACAGGTTGTGGTCAGCCTTGACCAACTGACCCATCCAGACCTATGGGTCAAAGTGACCCTTGGACACCCCTGTGGTCAACCTTGACCCTTGGAGACCCATCCAGACCTATGGGTCACCACATGGTCAAAGTGACCCCTGTGGTCAACCTTGACCTTTGGAGACCCATCCAGACCTATGGGTCACCACATGGTCAAAGTGACCCCTGTGGTCAACCTTGACCTTTGGAGACCTATCCAGATCTATGGGTCACCACATGGTCAAAGTGACCATCGGAGACCCCTGTGGTCAACCTTGACCTTTGGAGACCTATCCAGACCTATGGGTCACCACATGGTCAAAGTGACCCTTGTGGTCAGCCTTGACCAACTGACCCATCCAGACCTATGGGTCAAAGTGACCCTCGGACACCCCAGTGGTCAATCTCAACCACACCAACCCCCAAGTGCCACCAGAACCTCCCAGTGGCCCCACTGTCCACTCCTTGACCACCGAGCCCCCGTGGCCGGAGCAGCTGACCCCTGGGTGACCCCGCTGCCCCCCGGGTGACCCCGCTGCCCCCCGGGTGACCCCGCTGCCCCCCGGGCAGGTCGGTGGCCGAGGCGCTGAAGATGGGGACGCCGGTGGAGCCCGAGTACTTCGAGGAGGTGACGCTCTACTTCAGCGACATCGTGGGCTTCACCACCATCTCGGCCATGAGCGAGCCCATCGAGGTGGTGGACCTGCTCAACGACCTCTACACCCTCTTCGACGCCATCATCGGCTCCCACGACGTCTACAAGGTAACCACGGATGGTCATGGGGGTCATGGGTGGTCACCTCAGAACGGTCACTTCGGTCGGGTCACGGGCGGTCATCCCAGGGATCAACGGTGGTGGCTACAAGGTGACCAGGGCAATGGTGGCAATGGTTGTCACGGTCATGGTGGTCACTCGGTCATGGGGTCATGGGTGGACACCTCAGGATGGGGTTTGGGGTCAATGGTGGTGGCCACGGTCAAGGTGCACCATGGCCATGGTCAGGGTGGCCCCAAGGAGCTGCTCGAGGTGGCTCCATGGCCATGGTCAAGGTGGCCTCATGACCGTGGTCAAGCTGGCCTCATGGCCATGGTCAAGGTGACTCCATTGACCTCTAGAGGTGGCCTCATGGCCATGGTCAAGGTGGCCCCATGGAGCTGCTCAAGGTGGCTCCATGGCCATGGTCAAGATGACCTGATGGCCATGGTCAGGGTGGCCCCATGGCCATGGTCAAGATGACTCCATTGACCTCTAGAGGTGGCCCCATGGCCATGGTCAAGGTGGCCTCATGGTCATGGTCAAGGTGGCTCCATGGCCATGCTCAAGGTGGCTCCATGGCCATGCTCAAGGTGGCTCCATGGAGCTGCTCATGGTGACCTTATGGCCATGGTCAAGGTGGCCCCATGGAGCTGCTCAAGGTGGCTCCATGGAGCTGCTCATGGTGACCTTATGGCCATGGTCAAGGTGGCCCCATGTTGGCCCAATCCCCGACCTTCCCATGGGCCACCAAGCCCCACCGCACGAAGACCCTGGTGACCACCTCAGGTGGCCAGGTGACCGCCTCACGAGCTCTCAGGCGCCGCGGGCGTGTCCCCGCGGGCGTGGCCGCCCCCTGACCCGCCCCCCGGGCGCCCCCCCGGCCAGGTGGAGACCATCGGCGACGCCTACATGGTGGCCTCGGGGCTGCCCAAGCGCAACGGCAACCGGCACGCCGGCGAGATCGCCAACATGTCGCTGGACATCCTCAGCTCCGTCGGCACCTTCAAGATGCGCCACATGCCCGAGGTGCCCGTGCGCATCCGCATCGGGCTGCACTCGGGTACGGCCCCGCCCCCCGCGCCCCACTGCTCCCGACGGACACGCCCCCGACACGCCCCGGCCACGCCCCACGTGTTGGGCGAAGGTTGGGTGGTGGCGCCTTGGTCAATGGGTCAGGTTGGGTGTGGCCACACCTTTGGCCACGCCCGCTTTGTGACCACTCAATGGCCACGCCCCTTCTTGGCCACGCCCAACTTGGCCAATGCCCAGTGGCCACGCCCAACTTGGCCAACGCCCAATGGTCACGCCCAACTTGGCCAACGCCCAATGGCCACGCCCCGTGTGTTGGTCAAAGGTTGGGTGATGGCGCCTTGGCCAACGGTCAATGGGTCATGTTGTGTGTGGCCACGCCTTTGGCCACGCCCATTGGTCACACCCGTACAGGCCACGCCCATCTTGGCCAACGCTCAATGGCCACACCCCTTCTTGGCCACGCCCAACTTGGCCGACGCTCAACGCAATCATGCCCCATTGGATCCATCTGGGCCACTCCCCTTCTAGGACACGCCCCAAAGGCCACACCCATTGTGACCACACCCTCACTGGCCACACCCATCCATGACCACACCCAACGTGGCCACACCCATCCATGACTGCACTCTCATTGGCCACACCCAACTCCTTGGCCAACCCTCAATGCCCATCGCCTGTTGACCCAACCCCTTCCATGACCCCGCCCCTTTGTGACCACGCCCCTTGGTGACCACGCCCATTGGTGACCACGCCCATTGGTGACCACGCCCCCTCCTGTCCCCGCCCCCAGGGCCGTGTGTGGCGGGCGTGGTGGGGCTGACCATGCCCCGGTACTGCCTGTTCGGGGACACGGTGAACACGGCGTCGCGCATGGAGTCCACCGGGCTGCGTGAGTGCCAATGGGGACATTGGGGACATTGGGGACATTGGGGACATTGGGGACATTGGGGACATGGGGACATCGGGGACACTGATGGGGACACTGATGGGGACATGGGGACACGGACAGGGGACACAGGGATGGCGACAGGGGACACGGTGAACACGGCATCGCGCATGGAGTCCACTGGGCTGCGTGAGTGACACCAACAGGGACATTGGGGACATTGGGGACATTGGGGACACTGATGGGGACACTGATGGGGACAGGGGGATACTGGGACAGTGACGGGGACACTGGGGACATTGGGGACAGTGGGGACACTGATGGGGACACTGATGGGGACAGGGGACACAGGGACGGGGACACGGTGAAGACGGCGTCGCACATGGAGTCCACTGGGCTGCGTGAGTGACACCAACGGGGACACTGGGGACATTGGGGACATTGGGGACACTGATGGGGACACTGATGGGGACATTGGGGACATGGGGACAGGGGACGCCATTTGGAGATTTTGGGGTGGTTTTTTGGGGTTTTTTTTGCTATTTTCGGGGTTTTTTTGGGGTTCCTAAATCCCCTCTCCTCCCCAGCCTATCGCATCCACGTGAACCGGGAGGGGCTGTGGGGTCGGGGTCAGTTATGGGGTTTTTGGGGTTTTTGGGATCCATGGGGTTTGGGATTTTTTGGGGGGTCATTTTGGGATTTTTTGGGGTTTTTTTGGGGTTCCTAAATCCCCTCTCCCCCCCAGCCTATCGCATCCACATCAACCGGGAGGGGCTGTGGGGTCGGGGTCAGTTATGGGGCTTTTGGGGGTGTTTTTTTTTTGGTTTTTTGGGTTTTTTTTTGGTTTTTTGTTATTTTTTTGGGGTTCCTAAATCCCCTTTTTCCCCAGCCTATCGCATCCACGTGAACCGGGGGCTTGGGGTCGGGGTCAGTCATGGGGTTTTGGGGGTGTTTTTGGTTTTTGGTTTTTTGTTATTTTTTTGGGGTTCCTAAATCCCCTTTTTCCCCCCAGCCTATCGCATCCACGTGAACCAGCGTACGGTCGCCATCCTGCTCTCGCTGCAGGAGGGGTTCAAGGTCGACATCCGCGGCAAGACCGAGTGAGCCCGAAACGGCCCCAAAACGCCCCGAAAAAATCCTAAAACAGCTCAAAACGGCCCCAAAATAGCCCAAAACCACCTGGAAAACCCCAAATACGGCCCAAAACCGCCCCAAAACGGCCTGGAAAATCCCCAAACAACCCAAAACACCCCCAAAAACGCCTAGAAAAGCCCCAAATAGAGCCCAAAACCTGGAAAACCTAAATGCAGCCCAAAACTGCCTCAAAAATGTCCAAAACAGCCCAAAACTGCCTGGAAAATCCCAAATAGAGCACAAAACTACCTGAAACCCCAAATACAGCCCCAAACTGACCCTATACCAGACTGACCCTGTACCTGACCCCGTAACTGACTGACCCCATAACCCCATACCTGACCCCATACCTGACCCCATAACCCCATAACCCCATACCTGACCCCATAACCCCATACCTGACCCTATAACTGACCTTATAACCCCATACCTGACCCTATAACTGACCCTATAACCCCATACCTGACCCCATAACCCCATACCTGACCCCATACCTGACCCCATACCCTATAGGGTAAGGGAGTGGAAGACGCCTATTGGCTGTGCCCATACCTGACCCCATACCTGACTGACCCCATACCTGACTGACCCCATACCTGACCCCATAACCCCACACCTGACCCCACACAGGGTAAGGGAGTGGAGGACACCTACTGGCTCGTGGGCCGCGAGGGATTCACCAAACCCATCCCCACCCCCCCCGACCTCCTGCCGGGGTGAGTTATGGGGTCACTGTGGGGTCATGGGGTCACTGGGTCACTGTGGGGTCACTGTGGGGTCATGGGGTGAGTTACGGGGTCACTGTGGGGTGTGGGGTGACTTATGGGGTCACTGTGGGGTCATGGGGTCACTGGGTCACTGTGGGGTCACTGTGGGGTCATGGGGTGAGTTACGGGGTCACTGTGGGGTCATGGGGTCAGTGGGTCACTGTGGGGTCAGTGTGGGGTCATGGGGTGAGTTACGGGGTCACTGTGGGGTCATGGGGTGAGTTATGGGGTCACTGTGGGGTTATGGGGTCAGTGGGTCACTGTGGGGTCACTGTGGGGTGTGGGGTGAGTTATGGGGTCACTGTGGGGTCATAGGGTTATGGGGTGAGTGGGGCTGTTATGGGGTCAGTGTGGGGTGTGGGTGGTGTGGGGTTATGGGGTTATGGGGTTTGGGGCCGTTATGGGGTCAGGGGTTTGGGGTTATGGGGTGAGCGATGCCAGTTATAGGGAGGGGCTATGGGGTTATGGGGTGTGGTTATGGGGCAACCACAGGATTGGGTCGAAAATCCCCAAAATTTCCCCCAAAAAATCCCCCCAAAAATCCCCAAAATTTCCCCCCAAAAATCCCCAAAATTTCCCCCCCAAAAAACCCCACAAAAATCCCCAAAATTTCCCCAAAAAAATCCCCAAAAATCCCCAAACCGCCCGAATTGGCCCCAACCCGGCAGTGCGAGCAACCACGGGATCAGCCTGGACGAGATCCCGGCCGAGCGGCGCCGCAAGCTGGAGAAGGCGCGGCCGGGCCAGGTGCTGAAATAGCCCCGCCCACCAGGTGAGCAGGCCACGCCCACCGGGGAAACCCCGCCCCCATTGAGCCCCGTGCACTGAGTGAGCAGATAAATAAACCCCGCCCCCACTGGGCCACGCCCATTGGGGTAGATAGTACCTAAACTCTGCCCCAGTAAGCCCCGCCCACCAGGTGAGCAGGCCACGCCCACGGAGGAAACCCCGCCCCCATGAGCCCCACCCACTGGGGGGAGCAGAGAAATAAACCCCACCCCCACTGGACCACGCCCATTGGATTAGATAGTACCTAAACTCCGCCCACAGTAAGCCCCACCCACCAGGTGAGCAGGCCACGCACACCGGGAAACCCCGCCCCCATTGAGCCCTGCACACGGAGAGAGCAGATAAATAAACCCCGCCCCCACTGGGCCACGCCCACTGGGTTACAGAGGGCCTAAACCCCGCCCACCGTAAGATCCGCCCACCATGTGAGCAGGCCACGCCCACCGGGGAAACCCCGCCCCCATGAGCCCCACCCATTGGGGGAGCAGAGAAATAAACCACGCCCCCACTGGGCCACGCCCATTGGGTTAGAAAGGACATAAACCCCACCCACCAGGTAAGCAGGCCACGCCCACCGGGACAAACCCCGCCCCAGTTAGCCCCGCCCGCTGTGGGAGCAGGGATATAAACCCTGGCCACGCCCCTCGCCTGACCACACCCATCCCTTCCCCTCACCCATCCCTTCCCCAGCTCATTTGCATCTCATTATCCCCACAGCTGCAGGCGGCCTCGCCCCGCCCCAAGGGGTGGAGCCAATTCTGATTGGCTGCTGAGGGACGGCGCCCTGGTGACGTCACAGGAGGCGGAGCCTGGACAACACAAGGGGATTTGGGGGCGGGGCTTGGACCAAAGGGGCGGGGCTTGGACCAGATGATGGGACTTTGGTTGGGGGGTGTGGCTTGACCCTAAAATGGGCGTGGCTTGGATTTGTGGGTGGGGCTTTGCCCTAAAGGGGGTGTGGCTTACCCAGAAAGGGGCGTGGTTTGAATTTGTGGGCGTGACTTGGCCCTAAAATGGGCGTGGCTTGGCCCGGGGCGGGGCCCCAGCAGCCAATAGGATGCCGACTCTCACAAAGGGGCGGAGCCCTCAGGGAACGTTCGTCCAATCAGAGCCCAGGGCGGCCATCTTGGACCAATGGCGGCGCAGCTCCGCCCTCAAGGGGCGGGGTCACGGTTCCCGCTCGTTTCTCCCGCAATTTTTCCCGATTTTCCCGTTTTTTCCCCTCTTCCCGAGGCCCCGCCCCCTTCCCCGGACCCCGCCCCCTCTCCTGTAGCTCCTCCCACCTCCCCAAATAAAGTCGATCCCAAAGATTTTGGTAGGAAAAAGTCAGATTTTGGTTCAAACCGGGCCCGGCCGCCATCTTGGGGGTGGGTGGGGCCATGGCGGCCATTTTGTGGGTGTGGTCATGGAAGCCATCTTGGGGGTGGTGCTATGGCCGCCATTTTGTGGGTGTGGCCATGTTGGGGGTGGAGTCATGGCAGCCATTTTGTGGGTGGGGCCATGGTGGCCATTTTATGGGCATGGACATGGCGGCCATCTTGGGGGTGGGGCCATGGCAGCCATCTTGGGGTGGATTTGTGGTGGCCATTTTGTAGGCGTGGTCATGGTGGCCATCTTAGGGGTGGAGCCAAAGCAGCCATTTTGGGGGTGTGGCCATGTTGGTGGTGGAGTCACGGCAGCCATCTTGGGGTGGGACCATGGCGGCCATCTTGGGGGGGGTGGAACCGTGGCAGCCATTTTAGGGGCGGGGCCAAAACAAGACGCGCTCACGGCGGCCATTTTGGGGCGGCATCAGGGCAGCCATGTTGTGGGCGTGGCCACATCAGCCATATTGGGGGCGGAGTCACACCGTCCACTTCAGGCACCTGTGGGGGAGGGGAGGGAAAGGTCAGAGGTCAACAGGGTGAGACCCCTCCCCCCCAAGACCTCGGAGTCCCAATCTCAGGCAAAATTCCCACTGAGTTTTTCTCTTTTTTTGCTATTTTTTCCCATTTTTTTCCCATTTTTCACCATTTCCCCCATTTTTCCTATTTTCCCCATTTCCTCCTCAATTTTTCCCATTTTCCTGTAGTTTTTCGCCATTTTCCTGGGTTTTTTCCCCATTTTTTTGCTATTTTTCTCATTTTCCTGGGCTTTCCCAATTTTTTTCCCCATTTTTCCTTGCTTTACTCATTTTTTACCAAATTTTACCCTTTTTTCTTGGTTTTCCTATTTTCCTGATTTTTTTCTCACTTTCTATTGCTTTTCCCACTTTTCCACCTTTTTTTTTTCCCGATTTCCAATTTTCCCCATTTTCTCCCATGTTTTTCCTTTTCTTTTTGTTGATTTTCCCATATTTCCCATTTTTTGCCATTCTTTTCCCTTTTTTTTGCCGTTTTTTCAATTTTCCTGGATTTTTTCCCATTTTTTGTTGGTTTTCCCATTTCCCCCCATTTTTCCTGTTTTTTCCCATTTTTTCCCATTTTTCCCCATTTTTGGGCCATTTTTCCCAATTTTTTCCCTATTTTTCCCAGCTTTTCTCCCATTTTTCATAGGTTTTTTTCCTAATTTTTGTTGGTTCTCCATTTCCCATTTTCCCCCATTTTTTCCTCGTTTTTTTCCCTATTTTTTTCTGGTTTGTTACCATTTTTTGTCTATTATTCCCATTTTTTCCTTTTCCCCATTTTTTCACCGTTTTTTCCCGTTTTTTCATCCTTTTCCCTATTTTTTCCCCGTTTTCGGGGTGGATCCTGACCTGGTGTCCTGCTGGGTGCCCAGGCAGCGCGTGCAGCCCCACAGGTGACCCAGGTGTGTCCCCAAACCCATTTTTGGGCCATTTTCCCCCATTTTTCCCAGATTTTCCCCCATTTTTCACTTTTTTTTTCCTCATTTTTGTTGGTTCTCCATTTCCCATTTTCCCCCATTTTTCCTTGTTTTTTTCCCTATTTTTTTCTGGTTTGTTCCCATTTTTTGTCCATTATTCCCGTTTTTTCCCCGTTTTTCGCCGGTTTTTTTGCTCCCCCATACCTGGTGTCCTGGTGGGTGCCCAGGCAGCGCGTGCAGCCCCACAGGTGAGCCAGGTGTGTCCCCAAACCCATTTTTGGGCCGTTTTTTCCCATTTTTGGGCCATTTTTTTCCCATTTTTGGGCCGTTTTTTCCCATTTTTGGGCCGCTTTTTCCCATTTTTTTCCCGTTTTTTCACCGTTTTTCCCCGGTTTTTCGCTGCCCCCTACCTGGTGTCCTGGTGGGTGCCCAGGCAGCGCGTGCAGCAGTACCTGGCCCCGCAGGTGACGCAGGTGTAGCCCGAGGGGAAGCCGCAGACGGCGCAGAAGTGGCGCTGGGGCAGCCGGGACGGGGCAGCCCCGGCCGAGACGTAATTGGGGCCCTCGGCCGCACTCAGGTTCTGAAGGGGTTAAAAGGTAAAACTCAGCCCCAAAAATCCAGAATTCAGCCCCAAAATCAGCCCCGAAAAATCCGGGTTAAAATCAAAAACTCAGTCCGAAAAATCCGGAATTCAGCTTCAAAATCAGCCCCAAAATCTGGCTGAAAATAAAAAATCCAGCCCCAAAATCCAGAATTCAGACCCAGAGTCCAGAATTCAGCTACAAAATCAGCCCCAAAAAATTCGGGTTAAAATCAAAAATTCAGACCAAAAAATCCCAAATTCAGCCCCAGAACCAGCCCCAAAATCTAGCTGAAAATAAAAAATCCAGCCCCAAAATCCAGAATTCAGATTCAGGATTCAGATCCAAAATCAGCCCCAAAAAATCCGGATTAAAATCAAAAATTCAGCCTCAAAATCCAGCCCAAATATGCAAAATTCAGCTTCAAAATTATCCCCAAAATCTGGCTGAAAATAAAAATCCAGCCCCAAAAATTTGAATTCAGCCCCAAAATCCAGAATTCAGACCCAGAGTCCAGAATTCAGCCCCAAAAAATTCAGGTTAAAATCAAAAATTCAGTCCAAAAAATCCCGAATTCAGCCTCAGAACCAGCTCCAAAATCTAGCTGAAAATAACAAAATCCAGCCCCAAAATGTAGAATTCAGCCCCAAAATCCAACCCAAAAATCCAGAATTCAGACCCAGAGTCCAGGATTCAGACCCAAAATCAGCCCCAAAAAAAAACCAGGTTAAAATCACAAATCCAGCTCAAAAATCCAGAATTTAGACCCAAAATGTCTCCAAACCTCCCCAAACTTCCCCCAAATCCCCTGAAATTCCCCCAGATTTCCCAATCCCCACCTGTTCCTCCAGCAGGGCCTGGAAGTTTTTACGAAAGCGCAGCTTGAAATGATCGCCCCGAGTTTTCTTCTTCTTCTTCCCTGGGGAAAGCCAAAATTCACCCCAAAATTCAGCCCAAAATCCCATTTAAACCCCCTAAATCCCCTTTAACTCCCCCAATTCCCCCTTAACCCCCACAAATCCCCATAAATTCCCTTTAAACCCCCCAAAATCTGCCCAATTTCCCCCCAAATCCCCACTAAATCACCCCAAATCCCCTTTAAATCCCCCTTTAAACCCCCCAAATCCCCTTTAAATCCCCTTTAAACCCCCCAAATCCCCTTTAAATCCCCTTTAAATCCCCCAAATCCCCTTTAAATCCCCCCAAATCCCATTGAAATCCCCCCAAATCCCCTTTAAATCCCCTAAATCCCATTGAAATCCCCCCAAATCCCCTTTAAATCCCCTAAATCCCCTTTAAATCCCCCAAATCCCCTTTAAACCCCCCAAATCCCCTTTAAATCCCATTTAAATCCCCTATAAACCCCCCGGACCCGGCCCGGTACCAGTCTCGGCGGTGTCGCTGAAGTTCGGGAGCCGTTTCCCGGGCCGGGACCCCCCCAAATCCCCTATAAACCCCCCAAATCCCCTATAAACCCCCCAAATCCCCTATAAACCCCCCAATCCCAGCCCGGTACCGGTCTCGGCGGTGTCGCTGAAGTTGGGCAGCCCCAAATCCCATTTAAATCCCATTTAAGCCCCCCAAATCCCCTATAAACCCCCTATAAACCCCCCAAATCCCCTTTAAATCCCATTTAAATCCCCTATAAACCCCCTATAAACCCCCCAAATCCCCTTTAAATCCCCTTTAAATCCCCTATAAACCCCCTTTAAATCCCCTAAATCCCCTTTAAGCCCCAACCCCCCAACCCCCCCCCCCCCCCCCCCCCCCCCCCCCCCCCCCCCCCCCCCCCCCCCCCCCCCAAATCCCCTTTAAATCCCATTTAAATCCCCTTTAAATCCCCTAAATCCCCTTTAAACCCCCCAAACCCCTTTAAATCCCATTTAAATCCCCTATAAACCCCCCAGACCCGGCCCGGTACCGGTCTCGGCGGTGTCGCTGAAGTTGGGCAGCCCCAAATCCCATTTAAATCCCCTTTAAATCCCCTAAATCCCATTTAAATCCCATTTAAATCCCCCAAACCCCCAAACCCGGCCCGGTACCGGTCTCGGCGGTGTCACTGAAGTTGGGCAGCCGTTTCCCGGGCCGGGACCCCCCCAAATCCCCTATAAACCCCCAAATCCCCTATAAACCCCCCAATCCCAGCCTGGTACCGGTCTCGGCGGTGTCGCTGAAGTTGGGCAGCCCCAAATCCCATTTAAATCCCATTTAAGCCCCCCAAATCCCCTATAAACCCCCTATAAACCCCCCAAATCCCCTTTAAATCCCCTTTAAACCCCCCAAATCCCCTTTAAATCCCATTTAAATCCCCTACAAACCCCCTATAAACCCCCCAAATCCCCTTTAAATCCCCTTTAAATCCCCTATAAACCCCCAAATCCCCTTTAAATCCCCTTTAAACCCCCCAGACCCGGCCCGGTACCGGTCTCGGCGGTGTCGCTGAAGTTGGGCAGCCCTAAATCCCCTTTAAATCCCCTTTAAGCCCCCCAAATCCCCTTTAAATCCCCTTTAAACCCCCCAAATCCCCTTTAAATCCCCTTTAAATCCCCTTTAAACCCCCCAAATCCTACTTAAATCCCCTTTAAATCCCCCAAACCCCCCAATCCCGGGCCGGTACCGGTCTTGGCGGAGTCGCTGAAGTTCGGGAGCCGTTTCCCGGGCCGGGACCCCCCCAAATCCCCTATAAACCCCCCAAATCCCCTGTAAACCCCCCAATCCCAGCCCGGTACCGGTCTCGGCGGTGTCGCTGAAGTTGGGCAGCCCCAAATCCCATTTAAATCCCATTTAAATCCCCCAAATCCCCTATAAACCCCCTATAAACCCCCAAATCCCCTTTAAATCCCCTTTAAACCCCCCAAATCCCCTTTAAATCCCCTTTAAACCCCCCAAATCCCCTTTAAATCCCATTTAAATCCCCTATAAACCCCCTATAAACCCCCCAAATCCCCTTTAAATCCCCTTTAAATCCCCTATAAACCCCCTATAAACCCCCAAATCCCCTTTAAATCCCCTTTAAATCCCCTATAAACCCCCCAAATCCCATTTAAATCCCCTTTAAACTCCCCAGACCCGGCCCGGTACCGGTCTCGGCGGTGTCGCTGAAGTTGGGCAGCCCCAAATCCCCTTTAAATCCCCCAAATCCCATTTAAATCCCCCAAACCCCCCAATCCCGGGCCGGTACCGGTCTCGGCAGTGTCGCTGAAGTTGGGCAGCCCCAAATCCCATTTGAATCCCCTTTAAACCCCCCAAATCCCCTTTAAATCCCATTTAAATCCCCTATAAACCCCCTATAAACCCCCCAAATCCCCTTTAAATCCCCTTTAAATCCCCTATAAACCCCCTATAAAGCCCCCAAATCCCCTTTAAATCCCCTTTAAATCCCCTATAAACCCCCTTTAAACCCCCCAAATCCCCTTTAAATCCCCTTTAAATCCCCTATAAACCCCCTATAAACCCCCCAAATCCCATTTAAATCCCCTATAAACCCCCCAGTCCCGGCCCGGTACCGGTCTCGGCGGTGTCGCTGAAGTTGGGCAGCCCCAAATCCCATTTAAATCCCATTTAAACCCCCCAAACCCCCCAGTCCCGGGCCGGTACCGGTCTCGGCGGTGTCGCTGAAGTTCGGCAGCCGTTTCCCGGGCCGGGGCAGCCCCGCCTGCGGATCGTCGCCGAAGTTGTCGTTCTCCAGCGCCTCCAGCTGCCGGTGCAGCCGCCGCTGCCGCGCGGGAGCGTCCAGGACCCGCCGGGGACCCCCCTCGGGAACGCGGGCTGGGGACATCCAAAAAAACCCGGGAATTTACCCCAAATAACCCCGAAAAAATCCGAAATTCCCCAAAAAACCCCGAATTTTCCACAAAAAAACCCCAAAAATCGGGATTTTTCTGGATTTTTCTGAGGCGGATTGAGCCCGTCCAGGACCCGCCGGGGACCCCCCTCGGGAACGCGGGCTGGGGGAAATCCAAAAAAACCCGGGAATTTACCCCAAAAAACCCCGAAAAAATCCGAAATTCCCCAAAAAACCCCGAATTTTCCACAAAAAAAACTCAAAAATCGGGATTTTTCTGGATTTTTCTGGGGCGGATTGAGCCCGTCCAGGACCCGCCTCGGGAACGCGGACTGGGGGAAAACGGGTCAGGGGGGACCCCGAAATTCGGGGATCCAAAAAAAATCCCGAAAATTCCTGAAAAAAGCCCGATTTTTCCACAAAAAAACCTCAAAAATCGGGATTTTTCTGGATTTTTCTGAGGCGGATTGAGCCCGTCCAGGAGCCGGGCTGGGGGAAACGGCTCAGGGGGGACCCCGGAATTCGGGGATCCAAAAAAACCCGGGAATTTACCCCAAAAAACCCCGAAAAAATCCGAAATTCCCCAAAAAATCCCCGAATTTTCCACAAAAAACCCTCAAAAATCGGGATTTTTCTGGATTTTTCTGAGGCGGATTGAGCCCATCCAGGATCCGGGCTGGGGGAAACGGGTCAGGGGGACCCCGAAATTCGGGGATCCAAAAAAATCCGGGAATTTACCCCAAAAAACCCCGAAAAAATCCGAAATTCCCCCAAAAAAACCCCGAATTTTCCACAAAAAAACCCTCAAAAATCGGGATTTTTCTGGATTTTTCTGAGGCGGATTGAGCCCGTCCAGGAGCCGGGCTGGGGGGAAACGGGTCAGGGGGGACCCCGAAATTCGGGAATCCCGAAAAATCGGGAATTTACCCCAAAAAACCCCCAAAAAATCCGAAATTCCCCCAAAAAACCCCCGATTTTTCCACAAAAAAAACCCCAAAATCGGGATTTTTCTAGGGTGGATTGAGCCCGTCCAGGAATTAATGGACGGAAAAAATCCCGGGAATTAATGAAAAAAACAAATCAAAAAATATACCCTGAAAACTTGAGAATTTACTCCCAAAAAATCGGGCATTTACCCCCCAAAAATTGGGAATTTAGCCCCCAAAAAATCGGGAATTTCCCCCCCAAAAATGGGGCATTTATCCCGAAAATTCGAGAATTTATCCCGAAAAATCAGGAACTTAGCCCATAAAAAAACTGGGAATCTCCCCCAAATAAAAATTCGGGAATTACCAAAAAAAAAAAAAAAAAATTCCGGGAATTAACAAAAAAACCCTTGGCAATTTTCGGAAAAAAAAAAAAAAAGGGGGGGAAGTAGCCACAAAAAAAAAAAAAAAACAAAACCAAAAAAACCCCTGGGAATTCTTAAAAACCGGGAGCCCAAAATCAACCCCGGGACCCCCGAACCGAACCCGGGATCCCCAAAACAGAACCGGGACCCCCCAAATCAACCCCGGGACCCCCGAACCGGCCCCGGGACCCCCCAAACCAACCCGGGACCCCCCAAACCAACCCTGGAGCCCCAAAATCAACCCCGGGACCCCAAAACCAAGCCCGGGACCCGCCGGGCCCCTCCGCCCTCACCCGACGTTTTCTTCTCCCCCATCGTGAGGCGACTTCCGGTCGGCCGCCCTTCACTTCCGCCCTCTCCGCCGCCATCTTCCGCTCCCCGCCCCGCTCCACTTCCGCCCTCAACCCTCCGCCGCCATCTTGAGCGCGGCGTGGGAAAGCCCCGCCCCTATTTTCGCCATATTTGGTGTGGCGCTCAGGAAGCCACGCCCATTTTTTTCCCCCGCTCCTGGCAACGTGGCAATTCCGCTCTGGCCACGCCCCTCGGCGCTGATTGGGTGAGGGGGCGGGGATTGGCGGTGAGGCGGGCGGGGATTGGATGAGGCGCGGTGGGAGGCCACGCCCTTTGGTGTAAGCCACGCCCCCCCACGCGCCATGGCCGCGCTTGCGCTGCCGCTGCTGCTGCTGCTGCTGCTGCTGCTGGGGAGCCCCGGGAGCGCCCCCAAAAGCGGCCGGAACTGCCCCAAAAGCGGCGGGAACCCCCCAGGGACCTGCCCCGAAATTCCCCAAAATTGCCCCAAAATCCCCCCCGGGGCTGAGCCCGAAATTCCCCAAAATTGCCCCGGAAACTCCCGAAACTGCCCCGGAAATTCCGAAAATTGCCCCGAAATTCTTCAAAATTGCCCCGAAAATTCTCGAAATTGCCCCAGAAGCGACCCCGGGATTGAGGCCGGGACCGCCGCAGGGACCGACCCCAAAAATGCCGAAAATTGCCCCGAAAATGCCGAAAATTGCCCCGAAAATGCCGAAAATTGCCCCGAAAATGAACCCGGGAGCGACCCTGAGGATGGTGAGTGGGGGAGGGGCAGGGGAGGGGTCAGGGGAGGGGCCAAAGGTCAGTGGGAGGGGCCAGGCGTCACTCTGTGGTCACTCATTGGTCAGTGGTCACTCAGCGGTCACTCAGTGGTCAGTGGTCAGTGGTCACTCAGTGGTCAGTGGTCACTCAGTGGTCACTCAGTGGTCACTCAGTGGTCAGTGGTCACTCAGTGGTCACTCAGTGGTCAGTGGTCACTCTGTCCAGGCCTGCTCGTTCTCACGGTGGCCACAGAGGTGACTGATGGGTGGGTCAGTGGTCAGTGGTCACTCAGTGGTCAGTGGTCACTCTATCCAGGGCTCCTGGTTCTCACGGTGGCCACAGAGGTGAGGGTGTCAGTGTATCAGTGGTCACTCAGTGGTCAGTGGTCACTCAGCGGTCAGTGGTCACTCTGTCCAGGCCTGCTCGTTCTCACGGTGGCCACAGAGGTGACCGATGGCTACCGGCGCTTCCTGCGCTCCGCCCACGCCTTCAACTACAGCGTGAAGGTAGGGGCGGGGCCAAATGGGGGGCGGGGCTAAAGGGGGAGGGGCTAAAGGGGCGGTGCTAAAAGGGGCGGGGCCTAGGGGGATGGGGCGGTGCTAAAGGGGCAGGGCTTCAAGTACAGCATGAAGGTAGGGGCGGAGCTAAAGGGGGCGGGGCTAAAGGGGGTGGGGCCAAATGGGGCAGGGCTAAAGGACTGGGGCGGGGCTAAGGGGGCAGGGCTACAACTACAGTGCACAGGTAAGGGGCGGGGCTAAAGAGGATGGGGCGGGGCTAAAGGGGCAGGGCTGCAACTACAGTGTACAGGTAAGGGGTGGGGCTAAAGGGGGCGGGGCTACGGGGGGTGGGGCTAAGGGGGCAGGGCTCCAACTACGGCGTGCGGGTGTGGGCGGGGCTGCAGAGATGGGGCGGGGTAAAGGGCTGGGGGCGGGGCTTCGATTACAGCACACAGGTGAGGGGCGGGGCTACACGGGGGCGGGGCTAAAGGGGATAAGGCGGGGCTACAACTACAGTGTGCAGGTAATGGGGCGTGGCTAAGGGATGGGGTGGGGCTAAAGGGGGTGGGGCAATGGGGAGGGGCCAAAGGGATGGGGCGGGGCTTCAAATACCACATTCAGATGGGGAGGGGCTAGAGGGGCGGGGCTAAAGGGGGAGGGGCTTCAACTTCAGCATCCAGGTGGGGGAGGGGCTAAACAGAGGGGGCGGGCTTAAAGGGCTTGGGGAGGGGCGGGTTTTGCCGTTTTTTCACCGTTTTTTCCCATTTTTTAACATTTTTCCCAAAATCTGGTTTTTTCTCCCCAAACCCTGGGGCTGGGCCGGCGCTGGCAGGGGAGGGGACACAGCAGAATTTCCCCATTTTTTGGTCGTTTTTTGCCCGTTTTTCTCCATTTTTTCCTCATTTTTTCCCCATTTTTTCACCGTTTTTCACCGTTTTTTCCCATTTTTTCCCATTTTTCCCAAAATCTGTTTTTTTCTCCCCAGACTCTGGGCCTGGGCCGGCGCTGGCGGGGGAGGGGACACAGAAGAATTTCCCCATTTTTTGGCCGTTTTTTCTCCATTTTTTGGCCGTTTTTTCCCCATTTTTTCCCCATTTTTCACCATTTTTTCACCGTTTTTTCCCATTTTTTAACATTTTTCCCAAAATCTCGGTTTTTCCACCCAAACTCTGAGCCTGGGGACATCAGGGACACAGCAGAATTTCCCCATTTTTTGCTGTTTTCTTTGCTCTTTTTTGGGCCATTTTTTGGCCATTTTTCACCATTTTTCACGCAATTTTTAATATTTTTCTTTTTCTTCCCAAATTTCCCTTTTTTCCACCCAAAACCCTGGGCCTGGGGACATCAGGGACACAGCAGAATTTCCCCGTTTTTTCGCCGTTTTTTCGCCGTTTTTTCGCCGTTTTTTCGCAGTTTTTTCACCGTTTTTTCGCCGTTTTTTCACCTTTTTTCCCGTTTTTTCCCGTTTTCACCAAAATCTCGGTTTTTCTCCCCAGACGCTGGGGCTGGGCCGGCGCTGGCGGGGGAGGGGACACAGAAGAATTTCCCCATTTTTTGGCCGTTTTTCACCGTTTTTTCCCATTTTTTCACCGTTTTTTCCCATTTTTTAACATTTTTCCCAAAATCTCAGTTTTTCCACCCAAACTCTGAGCCTGGGGACATCAGGGACACAGCAGAATTTCCCCATTTTTTCCCCATTTTTTGCCCGTTTTTGGCCGTTTTTCCCCGTTTTTTCACCGTTTTTCGCCGTTTTTCCCCGTTTTTTCCCGTTTTTTCCCGTTTTCACCAAAATCTGGGTTTTTCTCCCCAGACGCTGGGCCTGGGCCGGCGCTGGCGGGGGAGGGGACACAGCAGAATTTCTTCTTTTTTGGGCCATTTTTTGCCCGTTTTTTCGCCGTTTTTTCGCCGTTTTTTCACCGTTTTTCACCATTTTTTCACCATTTTTCCCGTTTTTTCCCATTTTTCACCAAAATCTGGGTTTTTCTCCCCAGACGCTGGGGCTGGGCCGGCGCTGGCGAGGCAGGGAACACAGCAGAATTTCTCCTTTTTTGGGCCATTTTTTGCCCGTTTTTTCACCGTTTTTTCACCGTTTTTTCACCATTTTTTCACCGTTTTTTCCCCGTTTTTCCCCGTTTTTTCCCGTTTTCCCAAAATCTCGGTTTTTGTCCCCAAACGCTGGGCCTGGGCCGGCGCTGGCGGGGGAGGGGACACAGAAGAACTTCTCCTTTTTTGGGCCATTTTTTGGCCGTTGTTTGGCCGTTTTTTCACCATTTTTTCACCGTTTTTTCCCGTTTTTTCCCATTTTCACCAAAATCTGGGTTTTTCTCCCCAGACGCTGGGGCTGGGCCAGCGCTGGCGAGGCAGGGAACACAGCAGAATTTCTCCTTTTTTGGGCCGTTTTTTGCCCGTTTTTTCGCCGTTTTTTCACCGTTTTTTCCCGTTTTTTCCCGTTTTCACCAAAATCTGGGTTTTTTTCCCCAGACGCTGGGCCTGGGCCGGTGCTGGCGGGGCAGGGGACACAGCAGAATTTCTCCTTTTTTGGGCCGTTGTTTGGCCATTTTTTGGCCAATTTTTGGCCGTTTTTTCACCGTTTTTCACCGTTTTTTCCCATTTTTCCCAAAATCTCGGTTTTTCTCCCCAGACGCTGGGGCTGGGCCGGCACTGGCGGGGGAGGGGACACAGCAGAATTTCTCCTTTTTTGGGCCGTTTTTCGCCATTTTTTGGCCGTTTTTTCGCCTTTTTTCACCGTTTTTCACTGTTTTTTCCCGTTTTTTCCCGTTTTCACCAAAATCTGGGTTTTTTTCCCCAGACGCTGGGCCTGGGCCGGCGCTGGCGGGGGAGGGGACACAGCAGAATTTCTCCTTTTTTGGGCCGTTTTTCGCCATTTTTTGGCCAATTTTTGGCCGTTTTTTGGCCGTTTTTTCGCCCTTTTTTCCCGTTTTTTCCCCATTTTTCACCGTTTTTCACCGTTTTTTCCCGTTTTCACCAAAATCTGGGTTTTTCTCCCCAGACTCTGGGCCTGGGCCGGCGCTGGCGGGGCAGGGAACACAGCAGAATTTCTCCTTTTTTGGGCCATTTTTTGCCCGTTTTTTCGCCGTTTTTTCACCGTTTTTTGCCGTTTTTTCACCGTTTTTTCACCGTTTTTCACTGTTTTTTCCCGTTTTTTCCCATTTTTCCCAAAATCTCGTTTTTTCTCCCCAGACTCTGGGCCTGGGCCGGCGCTGGCGGGGGAGGGGACACAGCAGAATTTCTCCTTTTTTGGGCCATTTTTTGGCCGTTTTTTCCCCGTTTTTTCCCCATTTTTCACCGTTTTTTCCCGTTTTTTCCCGTTTTCACCAAAATCTGGGTTTTTCTCCCCAGACGCTGGGGCTGGGCCGGCGCTGGCGGGGCGGGGACACAGAAGAACTTCTCCTTTTTTGGGCCATTTTTTGGCCGTTGTTTGGCCGTTTTTTCGCCGTTTTTTCCCCATTTTTCGCCGTTTTTTCACCGTTTTTTCCCGTTTTTTCCCGTTTTCACCAAAATCTGGGTTTTTCTCCCCAGACTCTGGGGCTGGGCCGGCGCTGGCGAGGCAGGGAACACAGCAGAATTTCTCCTTTTTTGGGCCGTTTTTTGGCCGTTTTTTCGCCCTTTTTTCCCGTTTTTTCCCCATTTTTCACCGTTTTTCACCGTTTTTTCCCATTTTTCACCAAAATCTGGGTTTTTCTCCCCAGACGCTGGGCCTGGGCTGGTGCTGGCGAGGCAGGGAACACAGCAGAATTTCTCCTTTTTTGGGCCGTTTTTTGGCCGTTTTTTCGCCGTTTTTTCGCCGTTTTTTCACCGTTTTTCCCTGTTTTTTCACCGTTTTTTCCCGTTTTCACCAAAATCTGGGTTTTTCTCCCCAGACGCTGGGGCTGGGCCGGCGCTGGCGGGGGAGGGAACACAGCAGAATTTCTCCTTTTTTGGGCCATTTTTTGGCTGTTTCTCGCTGTTTTTTCACCGTTTTTCACCATTTTTCACCGTTTTTTCACCATTTTTTCACCGTTTTTCACCGTTTTTTCACCGTTTTTCACCGTTTTTTCACCGTTTTTTCCCGTTTTTTCCCGTTTTCCCAAAATCTCAGTTTTTGTCCCCAAACGCTGGGGCTGGGCCGGCGCTGGCGGGGGAGGGGACACAGCAGAATTTCTCCTTTTTTGGGCCGTTGTTTGGCCATTTTTTGGCCAATTTTTGGCCGTTTTTTGGCCGTTTTTTCGCCCTTTTTTCGCCGTTTTTCTGCCATTTTTTCGCCGTTTTTCCCCGTTTTTTCCCGTTTTCACCAAAATCTGGGTTTTTCTCCCCAGACGCTGGGGCTGGGCCAGTGCTGGCGGGGGAGGGAACACAGCAGAATTTCTCCTTTTTTGGGCCATTTTTTGCCCATTTTTCGCCGTTTTTTCGCCGTTTTTTCGCCGTTTTTCCCCGTTTTTTCCCGTTTTCACCAAAATCTGGGTTTTTCTCCCCAGACGCTGGGGCTGGGCCGGCGCTGGCGGGGCGGGGACATCGCGCGCAGCCCCGGGGGGGGGCAGAAGGTTCGGTGGCTCCGGGCGGCGCTGGAGCCGCTGCGGGGGAGGGGCGGCCTCGTCGTGCTCTTCGTCGACAGGTGCGGCGATTTGGGGCGAAAAACCGGGATTTTGGGCAAAACGGGAATTTGGGGGAAAAACGGGAATTTGGGGGGAAAAATGGGAATTTTGGGGAGAAAATCCAGGATTTTGCGGGGAAAATCTGGGATTTTGGGGAGAAATTTTGGGGGAAAACTCAGGATATTTGGGGAGAAATTTGAGCAAAAATTCAGGAATTTTGGGGGAAATTTTGGGGGGAAATCTGGGGATTTGGGGAAAAATGGGAATTTGGGGGCAAAATGGGGATTTTGGGGGAAAAAACGGGGTTTTGGGGGATTTGGGGGAAAATTCAGGAATTTTGGGGGAATTTTGGGGGAAAATTTGGGAATTTGGGGAAAATTTTGGGGGCAAATTCAGGAATTTTGGGGGGGAAATTCACAAATTTTGGGGGAATTTTGGGGGGAAATTCAGGAATTTTGGGGGAATTTTGGGGGGAAATCTGGGGATTTTGGGAAAAATGGGGATTTGGGGGAAAATGGGGATTTGGGGATGAAATTTGGGGGGAAATTCAGGAATTTTTGGGGGGAAAATCGGGAATTTTGGGGGGAAATTTGGGCAAAAATTCAGGAATTGTGGGGAAATTTTGGGGGGAAATCTGGGGATTTTGGGAAAATGGGAATTTGGGGGAAAATGGGGATTTTGGGGGGAAAATTTAGGGGAAAATTCAGGAATTTGGGGGGAAAATTCAGGAATTTTTGGAGGGAAATTCACAAATTTTTGGGAGAAATTTTGGGGGGAAATTCAGGAATTTTGGGGGGAAATCTGGGGATTTTGGGAAAATGGGAATTTTGGGGAGAAAAATGGGATTTTGGGGGATTTGGGGGGAAAATTCAGGAATTTTGGGGGAATTTTGGGGGGAAATCTGGGGATTTGGGGAAAAATGGGGATTTTGGGGTGAAAATTGGGACTTTTGGGGGAAAATTCAGGAATTCTGGGGGGAAAATTTGGAATTTGGGGGGAAAATAGGGATTTGGGGGGAAAATGGGATTTTGGGGGTGAATTTGGGGTTATTTGAAGGTGATTTTTGGGTTGATTTTGACCATTTGGGGGGAAAAAATGGGAATTTTGGGGGGAAAAGTCAGGAATTTGGGGAAAAAAGGAAATTTGGGAGGGAAATGGGGATTTTGAGGTGATTTTGGGGGGATTTTTGGGGTGATTTTGGCCATTTTGGAGGGGATTTTTGGGATGGTTTTTGGAGTGACTTTGGGATAATTTTGGGGTGGGTTTTGGTGCATTTTTGACCATTTTTAAGGAGATTTTTGCGGTGATTTTGGGGTTTTTTTTGACCCCCAAAATTGTAACCATGAAATGGTGAATTTTGACCATTTTTTGGGGTAATTTTGGGATAGTTTTGGGGTGATCTTGGCCATTTTTTAGGGGATTTTTGAGGCAATTTTGGGATGATTTGGAGATGATTTTGGGGTGGTTTTATGAGGGAATTTGGGGTGATTTTGGGGTAATTTTGGGGTGATTTTTGGGTGTTTTTTGAGGTGATTTTGAGGTGATTTGGGGGTGATTCTGGGGTAATTTTGGGGTGGTTTTGGGGTGGTTTTTCAGGTGATTTTGGGGTAATTTTGGGGTCATTTGAAGGTGATTTTTGGGTTGATTTGGGGGTGATTTTGGGGTGGTTTCTGGGGTATTTTTGGTGTGATTTTGGGGTGATTTTGACCATTTTTGAGGGGATATTTGGGGCAATTTTGGGGGTGGTTTTTGGGGTGACTTTGGGAGTAATTTTGGCCATTTTTGAGGGGATTTTTGGGGTGATTTTAGGGGGATTTGGGGGTAATTTTGGGATAATTTTGGGGTGGTTTTGGGATGATTTTGGGGTGGTTTCTTAGGTGCTTTTGGCGTGGTTTTGGGGTCGTTTTATGGTGATTTTTGGGTTGATTTGGGCGTGATTTTGGGGTGATTTTGGCCATTTTTGGGGGTATTTTTGGGGTGTTTTTTGAGGTAATTTTGGCAATTTTTGAGGGGATTTTTGGGGCGGTTTTAGGATGATTTGGGGGTGGTTTTGGGGTGATTTTTGGGTGTTTTTTGAGGTGATTTTTGGGGCGATTTTGGGATAATTTTGGGATGATTTTTGCAGCGATTTTTGGGTGATTTTGGTTCATTTTAACCCTTTCCCTGCCAGCTACGACGTGGTGTTGGCGGCCCCGCCGCGGGAGCTGCTGGCCAAGTTCCGTGCCGGCTCCTGGGGGGGTTTGGGGCGATTTTGGGGCAATTTTGGGATCATTTTGGGGGGCTTTTGAGGTGATTTTGAGGTGATTTTTGGGTGTTTTTTGAGGTGATTTTGGGCCATTTTTGAGGGGATTTTTGGGCTGCTTGTAGGAGGATTTTGGGGTGATTTTGGGATGATTTTGGGATGATTTTGGAGATGTTTTTGGGGTGATCTTGGCCATTTTTTAGGGGATTTTTGAGGCAATTTTGGGATGATTTTGGGGTGGTTTTGGGGTGGTTTTGGGATGATTTTGGAGATGTTTTTGGGGTGATTTTGGCCATTTTTTAGGGGATTTTTGAGGCAATTTTGGGATGATTTTGGGGTGGTTTTACGAGTGAATTTGGGGTGATTTTGGCATCATTTGAAGGTGATTTTTGGGGTGAATTTGGGGTTGTTTGAAGGTGATTTTTAGGTTGATTTTGACCATTTTTTTGCCGTTTTTAACCCTTTCCCTGCCAGCTACGACGTGGCGTTCGCGGGGCTGGTTTTGGGGTGATTTTGTGTTGGTTTTTGGGGTGGTTTTTGGACTAATTTCGGCCATTTTTGGGACGGTTTTTGGGTTGATTTGGGGGTGATTTTGAGGTGATTTTGGAGACGTTTTTGGGGCGATTTTGGCCATTTTTGAGGGGATTTTTGTGGCGGTTTTGGGGGCGGTTTTTGGGGTTTTTTGGGGTGACATTTTGCCGATTTTAACCCTTTCCCTGCCAACTACGACGTGGTGTTGGCGGCCCCGCCGCGGGAGCTGCTGGCCAAGTTCCGGGCCGGCTCCTGGGGGGGTTTGGGGCGATTTTGGGGCAATTTTGGGATAATTTTGGGGGGGTTTTGAGGTGATTTTGAGGTGATTTTTGGGTGTTTTTTGAGGTGATTTTGGGCCATTTTTGAGGGGATTTTTGGGCTGCTTGTAGGAGGATTTTGGGGTAATTTTGGGATGATTTTGGGATGATTTTGGGATGATTTTGGGATGATTTTGGAGATGTTTTTGGGGTGATCTTGGCCATTTTTTAGGGGATTTTTGAGGCAATTTTGGGATGATTTTGGGGTGGTTTTGGGGTGGTTTTGGGATGATTTTGGAGATGTTTTTGGGGTGATTTTGGCCATTTTTTAGGGGATTTTTGAGGCAATTTTGGGATGATTTTGGGGTGGTTTTACGAGTGAATTTGGGGTGATTTTGGCATCATTTGAAGGTGATTTTTGGGGTGAATTTGGGGTTGTTTGAAGGTGATTTTTAGGTTGATTTTGACCAATTTTTTGCCGTTTTTAACCCTTTCCCTGCCAGCTACGACGTGGCGTTCGCGGGGGTGGTTTTGGGGTGATTTTGTGTTGGTTTTTGGGGTGGTTTTTGGACTAATTTCGGCCATTTTTGGGGCGGTTTTTGGGTTGATTTGGGGGTGATTTTGAGGTGATTTTGGAGACGTTTTTGGGGCGATTTTGGCCATTTTTGAGGGGATTTTTGTGGCGGTTTTGGGGGCGGTTTTTGGGGTTTTTTGGGGTGACATTTTGCCGATTTTAACCCTTTCCCTGCCAGCTACGACGTGGCGTTGGCGGAGGGGTTTTTGGGGTGGTTTTTGGGGTAATTTTGACCATTTTTTTGCCGATTTTAACCCTTTCCCTGCCAGCTACGACGTGGTGTTGGCGGGCCCGCCGCGGGAGCTGCTGGCCAAGTTCCGCGCCGCCGCCGGCGCCGTTGTCTTCGCCGCCGAGCGCTTCTGCTGGCCCCGCGAGGAGCTGGCGCCGCTCTACCCGCCCTGCCCGCCCGGGGAAACCCTTCCTCAACTCGGGGGAATGGGGCCGGGGATCTGGGGGGTTTGGGGGGTTTGGGGGGGTCCTGAGGGGATTTGGGGGGGATTTGGGGGGTTTTGGGGGGTCCTGAGGGGGGATTTTGGGGAATTTTGGGGGGGGTCTGGGGGGGATTTGGGGGAATTGAGGGGGGTTGGGGGGGATTTGGGGGGTTTTGGGGGGAATTGGGGGGTCTGGGGGGGATTTTGGGGGGATTTTGGGGGATTTTTGGGGGGTCTGGGGGGGAATTGGGGGTGAATTGGGGGGTCCTGAAGGGGATTTTTGGGGGTTCTGGGGGCGGATTTTGGGGGGGGATTTGGGGGGAATTTGGGGGGATTTTGGGGGGTCTGGGGGGGAATTGGGGGTCCTGTGGGGGATTTGGGGGCAATTGAGGGGGATTTTGGGGGGCATATTGGGGAATTTTGGGGGGTCCTGGGGGGGATTTTTGGGGGGCGGGATTTGGGGGAAATTGGGGGGTCGTGAAGGGATTTTGGGGAGTTTGGGGGGATTTTTGGGGGTCCTGAGGGGGATTTTGGGGGGATTTTTGGGGGGTTTGAGGGCATTTTGGGGGATTTTGGGGTGAATTGGGGGGTCCTGGGGGGGGGGTTGGGGGAATTTTGGGGGGTTTTTTGGGGGATCCTGGAGGGGATTTTGGGGGGTTTGGGGGGGTCCTGAAGGGATTTTGGGGGTTTGAAGGGGATTTTGGGGCTGATTTGGGGGGTTTTGGGGTGATTGGGGGGGGTCCTAGAGGAATTTTGGGGGGGGTTTGGGGGGTCCTGAGGGGGATTTGGGGGGATTTGGGGGGATTTTTGGATATTTTTGGGGATATTTTGGGGGGTTCTGGGGTTGATTTTTGGGGTTTTTAGGGTTCGTGGGGCTGGTTTGGGCTGATTTCTGAGGTTTTGGGGGATATTTTGGGGGTGATTTTTTGGTTTTTTGGGGTTTTTAGGGTTCGTGGGGCTGGTTTGGGGATTTTGGGGATATTTTGGGGGTGATTTTTGGGGTGATTTTTGGGGTGATTTTTGGGTTTTTGGGGTTTTTAGGGTTCGTGGGGCTGGTTTGGGCTGATTTCTGAGGTTTTGGGGGTGAATTTTGGGGTGATTTTTGGGTTTTTGGGGTTTTTAGGGTTCGTGGGTTACGCCCCGGCCCTGTGGGCTCTGGTGGAGCGCTGGCGCTTCCGGGACGACGACGACGATCAATTGTTTTATACCCAATTGTACCTGAATAGGGAGCTCAGGGTGAGCCAAAAATCCCCTGAAAATATCCCAAAATATCCCCAAAAATATCCCCAAAATATCCCCAAAATATCCCCAAAATCACCCCAAAATTATCCCTGAAATATCCCCAAAATAACCGCAAAATTACCCTGAAATTCACCCCAAAATATCAATTATTTTATAGCCAATTAGGTCTGAATAATGAGGTCAGGGTGAGGCAAAAATCCCCCAAATGACCCCAAAATTACCCTGAAATAGCCCCAAAATATCAATTATTTTATACCAAATTATATTTAAATAATGAGCTCAGGGTGAGCCCCAAAATCCCCCCCAAAATCACCCCAAAAAAATCCCCCAAAAATTCTCCTTTTTTCCCCCAAATCCTCCCAAAAATCCCCCCAAAAATCGCAAAAATCCCCCAAAAAGCCCTCCAAATGCCCCAAAAAATCCCCCCAAAATCCTCCCTAAAATCCCCAAAATTCCCCCCAAAAATCCCCAAAAATATCCAAAAATCCCCCCCCAAATTCTCCTTTTTTCCCCCAAATTCTCCCCAAAAATCCCCCAAAAAATCCCTTGAAATTCTCCCCAAAAAATCCCCCCCAAATAATCCCCAAAAATCTCAAAGAATCCCCCCAAAAAATCCCCAAAAAATACCCCAAAATCCTCCCTAAAATCTCTCAAAAAATCCCCCCAAAAATCCCCAGAAATACCCCAAAATCGCCCCAAAAATCCCCCAAAAATGCCCCAAAATCCCCCAAATGCCCCCAAATCCCCCAAAAAATCCCAAAAAAATCCCCCACAAACAGTCCCCCCAAAAATCCCCCCAAAATCCCCCCAACAAATCTCCAAAAACCCCCCAAAAATTCTTCTTTTTCCCCAAAATCCCCCAAAAAAATCCCAAAAGAATCCCAAAAAATCCCCCCAAAAATCCCCCAAAAAATCCCAAAAACATTCCCAAAAATCCCCCCCAAAGGCCCCAAAAAATCCCCCAAAAAATCCCCAAAAAAATCCCCAAAAGTCCCCCCAAAAAAATCCCCAAAAATCTCCAAAAATCCCCCCAAAAATTCTCCTTTTTTCCCGCAAATTCTCCCAAAAAAATCCCCAGAAAATCCTCCCTAAAGTCTTCCAAAAATCCCCCAAACTCGCCCCAAATCCTCCCTAAAATCTCCCCAAAAATCCCCCAAAAAATCCCCCCAAAATACCCCAAAACCCCCCCAAAAAAATCCCAAAAAATCCCCAAAAATCCCCAAAAAATCTCCAAAAATTCCCCCAAAATATCCCCCCAAATCCCCCAAAAATCCCCAAAAAATCCCAAAAATCCCCCAAAAAATCCCCCAAAAATCCCCCAAAAATCCCCCCAAATGCCCCCCAAAAATCCCCTCCAAAACCCCCAAAAATCCCCCAAATCCCCCCAAAAAATCCCAAAAAATCCCCCAAAAATCCCCCCAAATCCCCCTCCAAAAAATCCCCAAAAATCCCAAAAAATCCCCCAAGAAATCCCCAAAAAATCCCAAAAAATCTCCCAAAATCCCCAAAAAATCCCCAAAAACCCCCCCAAATCCCCCCAAAAAATCCCCCAAAAAATCCCCCAAAATCCCCCCAAATCCCCCCAAAATATCCCAAAAAATTCCCCCAAAAATCCCAAAAAAATCCCCAAAAATCCCCCCAAATGCCCCAAAAAATCCCCAAAAAAATCCCCAAAAATCCCCCAAAAATCCCCCAAAAATCCCCAAAAATCCCCCAAAAATCCCCCCCAAATGCCCCCCAAAAATCCCCTCCAAAACCCCCAAAAATCCCCCAAATCCCCCCAAAAAATCCCCAAAAATCCCCAAAAAATCCCCAAAAATCCCCCCAAAATTCTCCTTTTTCCCCCCAAATCCCCCCAAAATCCCCCCTGACCCCCCCAAATTCCCCTCCCCATTTTGGGGTCCCCCCTTCCCCCAGGAGCAGCTGGGCCTGGCCCTGGATCACCATTCCAGAATCTTCCAGAACCTCAACGGGGCCCTGGGTGAGCCTGGGCGGGAAATTGGGGGGAATTTGGGGCAAAAAGGAGAATTTGGGGAGAACTTGGGGAAATTTGGGGGAAATTTGGGGCAAAAAGGAGAATTTGGGGAGAACTTGGGGAAATTTGGGGGAAATTTGGGGGAATTTGGGGGAAATTTGGGGAGAATTTGGGGGAAATTTGGGGGGAAATTTGGGGAAATTTGGGGAAAATTTGGGGAAAATTGGGGAAATTTGGGGGAAATTTGGGGGGAATTTGGGGGAAATTTGGGGGAATTTGGGGGAAATTTGGGGGGGGAAATTTGGGGAAATTTGGGGGAAAATTTGGGGGAAATTTGGGGGAAATTTGGGGAAATTTGGGGAAATTTGGGGGGAAATTTGGGGAAATTTGGGGGAAATTTGGGGAAATTTGGGGGGAAATTTGGGGAAATTTGGGGAAATTTGGGGGAAATTTGGGGGGAAATTTGGGGAAATTTGGGGAAATTTGGGGGGGGGAAATTTGGGGGAAATTTGGGGGAAATTTGGGGGAAATTTGGGGGAATTTGGGGGGAAATTTGGGGGAAATTTGGGGAAATTTGGGGGAAAATTTGGGGGAAATTTGGGGAAATTTGGGGGAAATTTGGGGGGAAATTTGGGGAAAATTTGGGGAAAATTTGGGGGGAAATTTGGGGGAATTTGGGGAAATTTGGGGGGAAATTTGGGGAGAATTTGGGGGAAATTTGGGGGGGAAATTTGGGGAAATTTGGGGAAAATTTGGGGGAAAATTGGGGAAATTTGGGGGGAATTTGGGGGGGGAAATTTGGGGAATTTGGGGGAAATTTGGGGGGAAATTGGGGGGGGAAATTTGGGGAAATTTGGGGGAAATTTGGGGAAATTTGGGGAAATTTGGGGAAAATTTTGGGGAAATTTGGGGGAAATTTGGGGGGGAAATTTGGGGGAAATTTGGGGGAAATTTGGGGGAAAATTTGGGGGGTCCTGGGGGGGGAATTGGGGGAGATTTGGGGGATTTGGCGGTTCCAGGGGGAATTTTGGGGGGTCCTAAAGGGATTTGGGGGGAATTTGGGGAAATTTTGGGGGTCCTGGGGGATTTTTGGGGGAAATTTGGGGAGGAAATTGGGAGGGCCTGGGGGGATTTGAGGGGAGATTTGGGGGGTCCTCAGGGGGGGATTTTGGGGTTCCTGGGGCAGTTTGGGGGTCCCCAAGCTGATTTTGGGGTCCCTGAGTGGATTTTTGGAGTCCCTGAGCTGATTTTGGGGTTCCCAAATTCATTTTTGGGGTTCCCGAGCCATATTTGGGGTCCCTGAGTTGGTTTTTGGGGTCCTCGAAAGGATTTTGGGGTTCCTAATTTGAATGTTGGGGTCCCCAAGCTGATTTTGGGGTCCCTGAGATGATTTTTGGGGTTCCCAAGTTGATTTTGGGTTCCCAACTTGAATTTTGGGGTCCCAGGATGGTTTTTGGGGTCCCTGTGGATATTTTTGGGATTCCCAAGCCAATTTTGGGGTCCCCGAGTTGATTTTTGGGGTTCCCAAGTTGAATTTTGGGGTCCCCGAGTTGATTTTTGGGGTCCCCGAGTTGATTTTTGGGGTGCCCTCCCCAGACGAGGTCCGGATTCGCTTCGAGCCCGGCGGGAACCGAGTGAGGAACGAGCTGAGCGGGAGCTGGCCCGTGGTGATCCACGGGAACGGGCCCACCAAGGTACCAAAAAACCCCAAATTCACCCCAAAAAATCCCCCAATATCGCCCCAAAAAATGGCCCAAAATCAGCCCAAAAATCCTCCCAAAATTCCCTAAAAAATCCCCCAAAATTCCCCCAAATCAGCCCTAAAATCCCCCAAACCTGCCCGTGGTGATCCACGGGAATGGGCCCACCAAGGTACCAAAAAAACCCAAATTCACCCCAAAAAATGTCTCAAAATCAGCCCAAAGAATGTCCCAATATCAGCCCAAAAATCGCCCAAAAATTCCCTAAGAAATCCCCTAAAAATCCCCCAAATCAGCCCAAAAATCGCCCTAAAATTCCCCCAAAAATTCCCCAAAAAAATCCCCAAAATCAGCCCAAAAATCCCCCAAACCTGCCCGTGGTGATCCACGGGAATGGGCCCACAAAGGTACCAAAAAACCCCAAATTCACCCCAAAAAATCCCCCAATATCGCCCCAAAAAATGGCCCAAAATCAGCCCAAAAATCCCCCAAAATTCCCTAAAAAATCCCCCCAAAATCCCCCCAAACCTGCCCGTGGTGATCCACGGGAACGGGTCCAGAAAGGTACCAAAAAACCCAAATTTCAGCCCAAAAAATGTCTCAAAATCAGCCCAAAGAATGTCCCAAAATCAGCCCAAAAATACCCCAAAAAATCCCAAAAATTCCCTAAAAAATCCCCCAAAATTCCCTCAAATCAGCCCAAAAATCCCCCCAAACCTGCCCGTGGTGATCCATGGGAACAGGCCCACCAAGGTACCAAAAAACCCCAAATTTCACCCCAAAAAATGGCCCAAAATCAGCCCAAAATCCCTGCAAAAATACCCCAAAGAATAACCCAAAATCCCCTAAAAATCCCCCCCAAATTCACCCAAAATCCCCTAAAAACCACAAAAAGTTCCCCCAAAGATCCCCCCCAAAATCCCCCCCAAAAAACCCCAAAAAACCCAAAAAATCCCCCCAAAAACCCCAAAAAATCCCCCCAAAATCTCCTAAAATTTGGGGATTTTTAAGGAATTTTAAAGGGATTTTAGGGTGAATTTGGGGGGATTTTTAGAGGATTTTTGGGAGGATTTTTGGGAGGATTTTGGGAGATTTTTTGGGCATTTTGGGGGTGAATTTTGGGGCATTTTAGAGGAATTTTTTGGGGGGATTTTTGGTGAATTTTTGAGTGGATTTTTTGGGGATTTTAGGAGCAATTTTAGGGGCATTTTGGGGCTGTCCCCCAATGTCCCCATTGACCCCAATGTCCCCAAATGTCCCCCAATGTCCCCAATGTCCCCAATCCCCCCAATGTCCCCGATGTCCCCAATGTCCCCATTGACCCCAATGTCCCCATTGACCCCAATGTCCCCAATGTCCCCAGTGTCCCCAATCCCCCCAATGTCCCCAATGTCCCCCAATGTCCCCAATGTCCCCAATGTCCCCAATGTCCCCAATCCCCCCAATGCCCCCAATGTCCCCGATGTCCCCGATGTCCCCGCTGTCCCCGCAGGTCGCCCTGAACTCTCTGGGCAATTACGTCCCCCTGGGCTGGAGCCCTCGGGGCTGCGGCGACTGCGAGAGGGACCTGAGACCCCTGGGGGGGACCCCGGTAATGGGGAGGGGTCCTGGGGGGATTTTGGGGGGTCCTGGGGGGGATTTGGGGGAAATTTTGAGGTTTTTGGGGGAGATTTGGGGGGATTTGAGGGGTTTTGTGGGGGATTTTGGGGGGTCCTGGGGGGGATTTGGGGGGGTTTGGGGTTTTTGGGGGGCACTACGAGAGGGACCTGAGACCCCTGGGGGGGACCCCGGTAATGGGGGGTCCGGGGGGTCCTGATGGGTTTTAGGGGAATTTCTGAGGTTTTGGGGGAGATTTTGGGTTTTTGGGGGAGATTTGGGGGTTCCTGGGGGATTTGGGGGGTTTGGGGGCAATTCTGAGGTTTTGGGGAGGATTTGAGGGAGATTTGGGGGAGATTTGAGGGGTTTTGTGGGGGGTTTGGGGGGGCATTTAGGGAGATTTGGGGTTTTTGGGGGCACTGCGAGAGGGACCTGAGACCCCTGGGGGGGACCCCGGTAATGGGGGTGGGGGTCCTGGGGGATTTTGGGGGTCCTGGGGGGGTTTGGGGGAATTTGGGGGGGGGGTCCTGAGGGGGTTGGGGGGGATTTAGGGAGGTTTGGGGGGTCCTGGAGCGGATTTGGGGGGAATTGGGGGGTCCTGGGGGGGATTTGGGGGAAATTCTGGGGTTTTGGGGGGAGATTTGGTGGGGATTTGGGGGTTCAGGTGGGTCCTAGGGGAGTTTAGGGGGATTTGGGTGGATTTCTGTTGGTTTTTGTTATTTTTGGGGGCTTTTCTGATGGTTTTGGGTGGATTTCTGTCATTTTTGGGGTTTTCTTGGGTGGATTTCTGTTATTATGGATTTTTGGGTGGATTTTTGTTGTTTTTTTGGTTTTTTGGGTGGATTTCTGTTGTTTTTGAGTTTTTTGGGTGGATTTCTGTCATTTTTGGGGTTTTCTTGGGTGGATTTCTGTTGGTTTTGGATTTTTTTTTGGGTGGATTTTTGTTGTTTTGGGGATTTTGGGGGGATTTCTGTCATTTTTTGGTTTTTTTGGGGGGGTTGGTTTTTTTTGATTTTTTGCTGGATTTCTGTTGGTTTTGGGTGGATTTCTGTTGATATTTTGATTTTTTGAGGGGGTTCTGTTTTGGGGATTTTTGGGTGGATTTCTGTTATTTTTGGGTGGATTTGTGTTGATATTTTGATTTTTTGGGTGGATTTCTGTAATTTTTGGGGATTTTGGGGTGGATTTCTGTTATTTTTGGGTGCCTTTCTGTTATTTTTGGGTGGATTTCTGTTGTTTTTGGGTGGATTTCTGTTGATATTTTGATTTTAGGGGTGGATTTCTGTTATTTTTGGGTGCATTTCTGTTGGTTTTGGGTGGATTTCTGTTGATATTTTGATTTTTTGGGGGGATTTCTGTCGTTTTTGTGCCCGTGCCCCGTGCCCAGGCCGAGGCCCTGCCCTGGGTGCTCATCGGGGTCTTCGTGGCCGAGCCCACCCCGTTCCTGCCCCAATTCCTGCGGCGCCTGCGCGGCCTGAGGTACCCCCGGGAGCGAATGGGGCTGTTCCTGCACAACGCCGTGAGTCACGCCCCGAAAACACCCCGAAAACACCCCGAAAACACCCCGAAAACACCCCGAAAACACCCCAAAAACACCCCGAAAATACCCCAAAAATATCCCCAGAAACACCCCAAAAATATCCCCAAAACACCCCGAAAATATCCCTAGAAACACCCCAAAACTACCCCGAAAATATCCCAAAAACACCCTGAAAATATCCCCAAAACACCCCAAAACCACCCCGAAAATATCCCAAAAACACCCCGAAAATATCCCCAAAACACCCCAAAAACACCCCGAAAATATCCCCAAAATATCCCAAAAACATCGCAAAATTATCCCAAAAGCACCCCCAAAATATCCCAAAAATATCCCAAAAGCACCCCAAAAATGTCCCCAAAAACACCCCAAAAATATCCCAAAAACGTCCCTGAAATATCCCCAAAAATATCCCCAAAATATCCCAAATTCACCCCAAAAATATCGCTAAAATATCCCTAAAATATCCCCAAAAATGTCCCTGAAATATCCCCAAAAACACCCCAAAAATAGCCCAGAAATCCCCCCCAAAATATCCCCAAAACACCCCAAAATATCCCCAAAAATATCCTAAATTCACCCCAAAAATATCCTTAAAATATCCCCTAAAACGTCCCTGAAATATCCCTAAATCACCCCTAAAATATCGCCAAAAATATCCCTAAAATATCCCTAAATCACCCCCAAAATATCCCAGAAATATCCCCAAAAAATCCCCAAAATATCCCAAAATCAGCCCAAAAATTTCCCCGGGAGAGGATGGGGCTGTTCCTGCACAACGCCGTGAGTCACGCCCCAAACACACACCGAAAACACCCCAAAAATATCCCAAAAATATCCCCAAAAACACCCCAAAAATATCCCAAAAATATCCCAAAAACACCCCAAAAATATCCCAAAAATATCCCGAAAAACACCCCAAAAATATCCCAAAAATATCCCAAAAACACCCCAAAAATATCCCAAAAATATCCCAAAAATATCCCCAAAAACACCCCAAAAATATCCCAAAAATATCCCAAAAACACCCCAAAAATATCCCAAAAACACCCCAAAAATATCCCAAAAATATCCCAAAAATATCCCCAAAAACACCCCAAAAATATCCCAAAAACACCCCAAAAATATCCCAAAAACACCCCAAAAATATCCGAAAAATATCCCAAAAATATCCCCAAAAACACCCCAAAAATATCCCAAAAATATCCCAAAAACACCCCAAAAATATCCCAAAAACACCCCAAAAATATCCCAAAAATATCCCAAAAATATCCCCAAAAACACCCTGAAAACACCCCAAAAATATCCCAAAAACGTCCCTGAAATATCCCCAAAAATATCCCAAATTCACCCCAAAAATGTCCCAAAAATATGCCCCAAAAATCTCCCAAATTCACCCAAATTCACCCCAATGTCCCCTATCAATGTCCCCAAATCCCCCAAATGTCCCCGAAATTCCCCCAAATCTCCCAAATCCCATCAATGTCCCCCAATGTCCCCAATGTCCCCAAATCCCATAAATCCCCCAAATTGTCCCCAAATGTCCCCAATCCCATTTTCCCCCTTTTCCCCCCCATTTTTTCCCAATGTCCCCAATCCCCTCATGTCCCAAATGTCCCCAAATGTCCCCAAATCCCATAAATGTCTCCAATGTCCCCAATGTCCCTAAATCCCATTTTTCCATTTTTTTTTCACATTTTCCTGGATTTTCCCCCATTTTTTCCCAATGGCCCCAAATCCCCCCCCCCCAATCCCCCAAATGTCCCCAATCCCATTTTTCCCATTTTTCCCCCATTTTTCCCCAAATGTCCCCAAATGTCCCCAAATGTCCCTAATGTCCCCAATGTGCCCAAATCCCATTTTCCCATTTTTTCCCAATTTTCCCCATTTTTTCCCCATCCCCCCAATGTCCCCAAATCCCCCAAATGTCCCCAATCCCATTTTTCCCAATTTTCCCCCATTTTTCCCCAAATTCCCCTGAATGTCCCCAATGTCCCCAAATCCCATTTTCCCATTTTTTCCCAATTTTCCCCATTTTTTCCCAATCCCCCCCATGTCCCCAAATCCCCCAATGTCCCCAAATCTCATTTTCCCATTTTTTTCACATTTTTCCCCATTTTCCCCCATTTTTTCCCAATGGCCCCAAATCCCCCCAATGTCCCCAATGTCCCCAAATCCCATTTTCCCATTTTTTTTCCCAATTTTCCCCATTTTTTCCCAATGTCCCCAAATGTCCCCAATGTCCCCAAATCCCATAAATGTCCCCAAATTCCCCTGAATGTCCCCAATGTCCCCAAATCCCATTTTCCCAATTTTCCCCAATTTTTCCCCAATTTTTCCCCATTTTTCCCCAATGTCCCCTCCCCCAGGTCCCAGGCCACGCCCCCCTGCTGGACTCGCTCTGGCCCCGCCTTCAGCGCCGCTTCAGCTCCGCCCACCGCGAGGGGGAGGGGCTGGGGGGAGGGGCGGCCCGAGAGCTCGGCATGTACGGGGGGGAGGGGCCTAAGGGGGCGGGGCCTAAGGGGGAGGAGCAAAAGTGGGAGGGGCCAAAGTGAGAGGGGGCAAAGGGGCAATGGGGAGGGGGCAAAGGGGGAGGGGCTAAAGGGGGGGGCAAGGGGGGGTAAGGGGGAGGGAGGGTAAAAGGGAGGGGGAGGGGCTAAAGGGAGAGGGAGGGGCAAATGGGGAGGGTCCAAGGGGGAGGGGCAATGGGGGAAGGGGGAGGGGTAAAAGGTAGGGGGAGGGGCTAAAGGGGGAGGGAGGGGCCAAAGGGGGAGGGGCAATGGGGGAAGGGGGAGGGGCTAAGGGGAGGGGCCAATGGGGGAGGGGGAAAGAGGGAGGGGCAATCGAGGAGGGGGGAAAGGGGGTGGGGCCAAGAGGGAGGGGCTGGGGAAAGGGGGAGGGGCAATGGGAGGGGCAATTGGGAAGGGGCGTGGCAATGGGAGGGACAAAAAAGGGGAGGGGCGGGGTCAGGTCAGGTTTGGGGTGTCCCAGGTCCTTGCCCCGTTTTTGGGGTCCCTGACCCATATTTGGGGTCCCTGTCCCGTTTTTGGGGTGCCCTGGGTGATTTTGGGGTCCCTGCCCCATTTTCGGGGTCCCTTGTCCATTTTTGGGGTGCCCAGGTCGCTGTTTGGCGTTTTTGGGGTGCCCTGACCCGTTTTCGGGGTGCCGCAGGTGATTTTTGGGGTCCCTGACCCGTTTTCGGGGTCCCTTGTCCGTTTTTGGGGTGCCCCGGGTGATTTTGGGGTCCCTTGTCCGTTTTTGGGGTGCCCCAGGTGATTTTGGGGTCCCTTGTCCGTTTTTGGGGTGCCCAGGTCGCTGTTTGGGGTTTTTGGGGTCCCTGACCCCGTTTTTGGGGTTCCCCGGGTGATTTTGGGGTCCCTGTCCCCGTTTTCGGGGTGCCCAGGTCGCTGTGCCGGCGGGACCCACGCTGTGAGCTCTACCTGAGCCTGGACAGCGACGTGACCCTGAGTGACCCCGGCGTGCTGAGAGCGCTGATCGAGCAAAACAGGTACTGAGTGACCACTGACCAGTGACTGACCACTGACCCTGAGTGACCACTGAGTGACCACTGACCCTGAGTGACCACTGACCCAAACTGACCCAAACACTGAGCCCTGAGTGACCCTGAGTGACCCCGGCGTGCTGAGAGCGCTGATCGAGCAAAACAGGTACTGAGTGACCACTGAGTGACCACTGAGTGACCACTGAGTGACCACTGAGTGACCACTGACCACTGACCCAAAACTGAACCAAACTGACCCAAACACTGAGCCCTGAGTGACCCTGAGCGACCCCGGCGTGCTGAGAGCGCTGATCGAGCAAAACAGGTACTGACCCTGAGTGACCACTGAGTGACCACTGAGTGACCACTGACCAGTGAGTGACCACTGACCACTGAGTAACCACTGACCACTGAGTGACCACTGAGTGACCACTGACCCTGACTGACCACTGACCAGTGAGTGACCACTGACCCTGAGTGACCACTGAGTGACCACTGACCCTGAGTGACCGCTGACCCTGAGTGACCACTGACCCAAACTGACCCAAACACTGAGCCCTGAGTGACCCTGAGTGACCCCGGGGTGCTGAGAGCGCTGATCGAGCAGAACAGGTACTGACCACTGAGTGACCACTGAGTGACCACTGACCAGTGAGTGACCACTGACCACTGAGTGACCACTGACCAGTGAGTGACCACTGAGTGACCACTGACCCTGAGTGACCACTGACCCAAACTGACCCAAAACTGAACCAAACTGACCCCAACACTGAGCCCTCAGTGACCCCAGGTGACCCCAAAACACCCCCAGGTGACCCTAAATGACCCCAGGTGACCCCAGGTGACTCTCAGGTGACCCTAAATAACCCCAGGTGACCCCAGGTGACCGTAGGTGACCCCAGGTGTCCCCAGGTGACCCTAAATGACCCCAGGTGACTCTCAGGTGTCCCCAGGTGTCACTCAAGCGTCACTCAGGTGACCCCAGGTGACCCCAGGTGACTCTCAGGTGACCCCAGGTGATGCTCAGGTGACCCCAGGTGACCCCAGGTGACTCTCAGGTGTCACTCAGGTGTCCCCAGGTGACCCTAAATGACCCCAGGTGACTCTCAGGTGACTCTCAAGTGACCCCAGGTGACCCCAGGTGACGCTCAGGTGTCCCCAGGTGACCCCAGGTGACTCTCAAGTGACCCCAGGTGATCCCAGGTGACTCTCAGGTGTCACTCAGGTGTCCCCAGGTGACCCCAGGTGACTCTCAGGTGTCCCCAGGTGACCCTAAATGGCCCCAGGTGACTCTCAGGTGTCCCCAGGTGTCACTCAAGCGTCACTCAGGTGTCACTCAGGTGACCCCAGGTGACCCCAGGTGACTCTCAGGTGACCCCAGGTGACTCTCAGGTGACCCTAAATAACCCCAGGTGACCCCAGGTGACTCTCAGGTGTCCCCAGGTGACCCTAAATGACCCCAGGTGACCCCAGGTGACTCTCAGGTGACCCTAAATAACCCCAGGTGACCGCAGGTGACCCCAGGTGTCCCCAGGCAGGTGCTGGCGCCGCTCCTGGCCCGGCCCGGGCACCTCTGGTCCAACTTCTGGGGGGCCCTGAGCCCCGAGGGCTTCTACGCCCGGGCGCCCGACTACCTGGAGATCCTGCACGGGAACCGCAGGTGAGGCACACCTGGGCACACCTGGGGGATGGGCACACACCTGGGCACACCTGGGCACACACCTGGGCACACACCTGGGCACACCTGGGGGATGGGCACACACCTGGGCACACCTGGGCACACACCTGGGCACACCTGGGCATGGCTGGGATACACCTGGGGTATGGGTACACACCTGGGCACACCTGGGCATGGCTGGGCACACACCTGGGCACACACCTGGGGGATGGGCACACATCTGGGCACACCTGGGCATGGCTGGGCACACTTGGGCATGGCTGGGGACACACCTGGGGGATGGGCACACACCTGGGCACACCTGGGCATGGCTGGGCACACACCTGGGCACACCTGGGCACACACCTGGGCACACCTGGGCACACCTGGGCACACACCTGGGGGATGGGCACACACCTGGGCACACCTGGGCATGGCTGGGCACACCTGGGCACACACCTGGGGGATGGGCACACACCTGGGCACACCTGGGCATGGCTGGGCACACCTGGGCACACACCTGGGCACACCTGGGCACACACCTGGGGGATGGGCACACACCTGGGCACACCTGGGCATGGCTGGGATACACCTGGGGTATGGGTACACACTTGGGCACACCTGGGACACACCTGGGCACACCTGGGCATACCTGGGCACACCTGGGCACACTTGGGCATGGCTGGGGACACACCTGGGGGATGGGCACACACCCAGGGGATGGGCATACACCTGGGCACACACCTGGGCACACCTGGGCATGGCTGGAGGGTGGGGACACACCTGGGAATGGTTGGGGGGGGTACCTGGGATACACCTGGGCATGGCTGGGATACACCTGGGGTATGGGGACACACCTGGGACACACCTGGGCACACCTGGGCATGGGTGGGCACACCTGGGCACACACCTGGAGATGTGGGCACAGGGTCACCTGTAATGGGTGGATGGGCGTGGCTTGGTGGGCGTGTCCACGTGAATGGGCGGGGCTTGCTGTGGGTGTGTCCCTGACATCGCCTGCCTGTGGGCGTGGCCTGGGGGAGGGGTTTATTGTGGGTGTGTCCATGCCTCACCTACATATGGGCGGGGCTTTATGTGGGCGTGGCCAGGGGTGGGTGGGGTTTGCTGTGGGCGTGCCCCTGACCTTACCTGTCTGTGGGCGTGGCCTGGAGGTGGGCGGGGTTTTTATGGGCGTGTCCTGAGATGGGCGGGGCTTGTTGTAGGCGTGTCCCCAAACTCACCTGTCTGTGGGCGTGGCTTGGGATGGAAGGGGCTTCGTGTGGGTGTGGTCTGGGTGGGCGGGGCTTAGTGTGGGCATGCCCCCACTCTCACCTGCCAGTGGGCGTGGCCTGGGGTGGGCGGGGCTTTACTGTGGGCGTGTCGCGTGTGACATCACGTTTTGTGGGCGTGGCCAGGGGCGTGTGGAACGTCCCCTACGTCAGCCGCGCCTACCTGGTGGGCGGGGCCGCGCTGCGGGGGCCGCTGGGGGAGGGGCCTGTGTTCGACCACGCCCACCTGGACCCCGACATGGCGTTCTGCGCCCGCGCCCGCGAGAAGGTGAGAGCCCGAAAATCGCCCCAAAAATCACCCCAAATTCACCCCAAATTCACCCCAAAAATCACCCCAAATTCACCCCAAATTCACCCCAAAAATCACCTGGGGAGCCCAAAATTCACCGCAAAAATCATCCCAAATTTACCCCAAATTCACCCCAAAAAATCACCTGGGGAACCCAAAATTCACCCCAAATTCACCCCAAAAATCACCCCAAAAATCGCCCCAAATTCACCCCAAAATTCACCCCAAAAAATCACCTGGGGAGCCCAAAATTCACCCCAAATTCACCCCAAAATTCACCCCAAAAACTCGCCTGGGGAACCCAAAAGTCACCCAAAAATCACCCCAAAATCACCGGGGGAGCCCAAAATTTACCCCAAAATTCACCCCAAAAAATTACCTGGGGTGCCCAAAATTCACCGCAAAACTCACCTGGGGGACCCCAAAAAATCACCTCAAAAATCATCTGGGGGAACCCCAAAAATCACCCCAAATTCACCCCAAATTCACCCCAAAAATCACCCCAAAAAATTACCTGGGGAGCCCAAAAATCACCCCAAATTCACCCCAAATTCACCCCAAATTCACCCCAAAAATCAGCTGAGGGAGCCCAAAATTCATCCCAATTTGGGGGGGAATTTTGGGGCGGATTTGGGGAATTTTGGGGTGAATTTGGGGGATTTTGAGGGAGATTTTACGGGGGATTTTGGGGTGAATTTTGGGGTGGAATTTGGGGGATTTTGGGGTGGAATTTGGGGGATTTTGGGGCAGATTTGGGAGTGTCTTTTTGGGGGTGAATTTTGGGGGATTTTGAGGGAGATTTTGCTGGGGATTTTGGGGTGAATTTGTAAGGGCGAATTTGGGGTGAATTTGTGGTGAATTTTGGGGTGGAATTTGGGGGATTTTGGGGCGATTTGGGAGTGTATTTTTGGGGGTGAGTTTAGGGTGGAATTTGGGGGGATTTTGGTGACTTTAGGTTGAATTTTGGGGTGACTTTTCAGAGTTTTGCAGTGAATTTTTGGGTGATTTTGGGGTGATTTTTGGGGTGAAATTTTGGGGGCGATTTTTCGGGGTTTTGGGGTGAATTTCGGGGTGGATTTTTGGGGTGATTTTTCGGGGTTTTGGGGTGAATTTTTGGGTGATTTTGGGGTAACTTTGGGATGAATTTTTTGGGTGATTTTGGGGTGGAATTTTTGGGTGATTTTTCAGGGTTTTGGGGGGAATTTTTGGGTGATTTTGGGGTGAAATTTTGGGGTGATTTTTCGGGGTTTTGGGGGGAATTTTTGGGTGATTTTGGGGTGATTTTAGGATGGAATTTTTTGGTGAATTTTCTGGGTTTTGGGGTGAAATTTGGGGTGAATTTTTGGGTGATTTCAGGGTGGATTTTTGGAGTGATTTTTCTGGGTTTTGGAGTGAATTTTTGGGTGATTTTGGGGTAACTTTGGGATGAATTTTTTGGGTGATTTTGGGGTGATTTTTGGGTGAATTTTTGGGGTGATTTTTTGGGTGATTTTGGGGTGAATTTTGGGGTGAATTTTGGGGTGAATTTTGGGGTGATTTTTCAGGGTTTTGGGGTGATTTTCAGGTGATTTTTGGGTGAATTTTGGGGTGATTTTTTGGGTGATTTTGGGGTGAATTTTGGGGCGATTTTTCGGGGGTTTTGGGGGGAATTTTTGGGTGATTTTGGGGTGATTTTAGTGTGGAATTTTGGGGTGAATTTTTGGGTGCTGTTTTGCAGTGAAATTTTGGGTGATTTTGGGGTGAATTATAGGTGAATTTTGGGGCGATTTTTCGGGGGTTTTGGGGTGATTTTTTGGGTGATTTTGGGGTGATTTTGGGGTGAATTTTGGCGAGATTTTGGTGGTAAATTTGGATGATTTTGGGGTGATTTTGGGATGATTTTGGGGTGGATTTTTGGGTGATTTTTCAGGGTTTTGGGGTGAATTTTGGGTGATTTTGGGGAGAATTTTGGGTGATTTTGGGGAGAATTTTGGGTGATTTTGGGGTGAATTTTGGGGTGATTTTACAGGGTTTTGGGGTGAATTTTGGGTGATTTTTGGGTGAATTTTGGGGTGATTTTTCAGGGTTTTGGGGTGATTTTTCGGGTGATTTTGGGGTGGATTTTGGGGTGATTTTCCGGGGTTTTGGCGTCTCCCCAGGGGCTGTTCCTGCACGTCACCAACCGGCGCCACTCCGGGCACCTCCTGGTGACCAACGGCTACAACGGCACCGGGCGGAGGCACCCGGAGCTCTGGGAGCGGCCCCGGAACCCCTGGGTGGGTACAGAACCAGTATAAACCAGTATGAACCAGTATGGACCAGTATGGACCAGTATAAACCATTATAGACCGATATATACCGGTATAGACCAGTATAAACCAGTACAGACCAGTGCAGGGCACTGACCAGTACCCCTTCCCAGTGCTCCCAGTTCCCCCTCCCAGTCTCTCCCAGTGCTCCCAGTATCCCCAGTAACCCCTCTCAGTCCATCCCAGTCCATCCCAGTCCCTCCCAGTCCATCCCAGTCCGTCCCAGTCCCTCCCAGTCCATCCCAGTCCATCCCAGTCCATCCCAGTCCCTCCCAGTCCATCCCAGTCCATCCCAGTCCCTCCCAGTTCCCTCCCAGTCCCTCCCAGTTCCCTCCCAGTTCCATCCCAGTCCATCCCAGTCCCTCCCAGTCCATCCCAGTCCATCCCAGTCCATCCCAGTCCCTCCCAGTCCATCCCAGTCCATCCCAGTTCCCTCCCAGTCCTTCCCAGTCCCTCCCAGTCCATCCCAGTCCATCCCAGTCCCTCCCAGTCCATCCCAGTCCATCCCAGTCCATCCCAGTCCCTCCCAGTCCCTCCCAGTCCATCCCAGTCCATCCCAGTCCATCCCAGTTCCCTCCCAGTCCCTCCCAGTCCCTCCCAGTCCATCCCAGTCCCTCCCAGTCCATCCCAGTCCATCCCAGTCCATCCCAGTCCCTCCCAGTCCATCCCAGTCCATCCCAGTTCCCTCCCAGTCCCTCCCAGTTCCCTCCCAGTTCCATCCCAGTTCCATCCCAGTCCATCCCAGTAACCCGATTTTCCCGCAGGACTGGGACCAGCTGTACCTGCACCCCAACTACAGCCGGGTCCTGCGGGAGAACCTGTTCCAGGAGGTACCGAAATGCCCCCAAATATCCCCAAAAATATCCCAAAAATATCCCTAAAATCACCCCAAAAACATCCCAAAATAACCCCAAAATATCCCCAAAAATAGCCACAAAAATATCCCAAAGTATCCCCAAAATACCCCTAAAATCACCCCAAAATCACCCCAAAAAACATCCCAAAATATCCCCCAGAATAACCCCAAAAAATACCCCAAAATATCCCCCAAAATAGCCACAAAAATATCCCAAAGCGTCCCAAAAATATCCCCTAAATCACCCCAAAGATCACCCCTAAAAATACCCCAAAATGTCCCCAAAATATCCCCAAAAATATCCCAAAATATGCCCCAAAATAACCCCCAAAAAAACCCAAAATAACCCCAAAAATATTTTCCAAAATATCCCCAAATATGCCCCAAAATAACCCCAAAAAACCCCCAAAATACCCCAAAATCACCCCAAAAATATTTTCCAAAATATCCCCAAAAATACCCCCAAACCACCTCAAAATATCCCCAAAACCACCTCAAAATGTCCCCCAAAAAACCCCCAAAATATCCCAAAATATCCCCAAAAATAACCCCAAAAAAACCCCAAAATACCCCAAATCGCCCCAAAAATATTTCTCGAAATATCCCAAAAATCACTCCAAAAATATCCGCAAAATATCCCCCAAATCGCCACAAAATTACCCAAAAATATCCCAAAATCAACCCCAAAAATCCCCAATTTCACCCCCAAAAAAATTCCTGGAATCACCCAAAATTCCCCCAAAAATATCTCCCAACATTCACCCTGAAATCAGCCCAAAAATATCCCCAAATCGCTCCCAAAATTACCCCGAAATCACCCTAAAAATTCCCTAAAAATATCCCCAAAATCCTCCACATTTACCCCAAAATATCCCCAAAAATCACCCCAAAACCCCCAACATTCTCCAAATTTTTGTGAATTTTTTTGGGAATTTTTTGGGGATTTTTTGGGGGAGTTTTTGGGGATTTTTGGATTTTTGTAATTTGGGATTTTGGGCTTCCCGGGGTGATTTTTGGGGTGAATTTCTCGTTTTTCAGCCCTGCCCTGACGTGTTCCAGTTCCCGCTGTTCCCATTTTTGGGGCTTTTTTGGTGGAATTTTTTGGGGATTTTTTGGGAATTTTTTTTTTTTGGGGATTTTTTGGGGGGGATTTTTGGATTTTTGGTAATTTGGGATTTTGGGGTTCCCGGGGTGATTTTTGGGGTGAATTTCCCGTTTTTCAGCCCTGCCCTGACGTGTTCCAGTTCCCGCTGTTCCCATTTTTGGGGCTTTTTTCGGGAATTTTTGGGGAATTTTTTGGGGGGATTTTTTGGGAATTTTTTTGGATTTTTTGGGGATTTTTTGGGGGGGATTTTTGGATTTTGGTAATTTGGGTTTTTTGGGATTCCCAGGGTGATTTTTGGGGTGAATTTCCCGTTTTTCAGCCCTGCCCTGATGTGTTCCAGTTCCCGCTGTTCCCATTTTTGGGGCTTTTTTTGGGAATTTTTTGGGGGATTTTTTGGGGGATTTTTTTGGGATTTTTTGGGGGATTTTTGGGATTTTGGTAATTTGGGATTTTGGGGTTCCCGGGGTGATTTTTGGGGTGAATTTCCCGGTTTTCAGCCCTGCCCTGACGTGTTCCAGTTCCCGCTCTTCTCGGCGCAGTTCGGGCAGGAGCTGCGGGAGGAGGCGGAGCTTCGAGGGGGGTGGGCGGAGCATCACGAGGTGGGCGGGGCTTCGAGAGGATGGGCGGGGCTTCGAGGGTGTGGGCGGCGCATCACGGGGTAGGCGGAGTTTTTAGGGGATGGGCGGGGCATCACGAGGTGGGCGGGGCTTCCAAATGGGGGTGGGACCCTAAAAATGGGGGCGGGGCTTCAAAAAGGGGGGCGAGGCCCTAAAATCGGGGGCGGGGCTTCATAAGGGGGTGGGGTTTCATAATGGGGGCAGGGGCTAAAAATGGGGGTGGGGCCTCAAGAAGGGGCGGGGCCTGATTAAGTGTGGGTTGGGCTCTAAAAATGGGGGTGGGACCCCAAATTGGAGCTCTGCTTTGTCCTGGTGGGCGGGGCCAGTCCCAGGTGTAACCCACATGTAACCCAGGTGTAACCCGGGTGTATTTACCTGTCCCAGGTGTATCCCAGGTGTAACCCAGGTGTAACCCGGGTGTAACCCGGGTGTATCTCACCTGTCCCAGGTGTAACCCAGGTGTATCCCACGTGTAACCCAGGTGTATTTACCTGTCCCAGGTGTAACCGAGGTGTATCCCAGGTGTATTTACCTGTCCCAGGTGTATCCCAGGTGTAACCCAGGTGTAACCCGGGTGTAACCCGGGTGTATCTCACCTGTCCCAGGTGTAACCCAGGTGTATCCCAGGTGTAACCCAGGTGTAACCCGGGTGTATCTCACCTGTCCCAGGTGTAACCCAGGTGTAACCCAGGTGTATTTACCTGTCCCAGGTGTAACCTAGGTGTATCCGAGGTGTAACCCGGGTGTACCTCACCTGTCCCAGGTGTAACCCAGGTGTAACCCAGGTGTAACCCAGGTGTATTTACCTGTCCCAGGTGTAACCTAGGTGTATCCCAGGTGTAACCCGGGTGTATCTCACCTGTCCCAGGTGTAACCCAGGTGTAACCCAGGTGTAACCCGGGTGTACCTCACCTGTCCCTCACCTGTCCCAGGTGTAACCCAGGTGTAACCCAGGTGTAACCCGGGTGTAACCCGGGTGTACCTCACCTGTCCCTCACCTGTCCCAGGTGTAACCCAGGTGTATCCCAGGTGTAACCCGGGTGTACCTCACCTGTCCCAGGTGTAACCCGGTGTAACCCAGGTGTATTTACCTGTCCCAGGTGTAACCCGGGTGTAACCCAGGTGTAACCCGGGTGTATCTCACCTGTCCCAGGTGTAACCCAGGTGTGTCCCAGGTGTAACCCGGGTGTACCTCACCTGTCCCTCACCTGTCCCAGGTGTAACCCAGGTGTATCCCACGTGTAACCCAGGTGTAACCCAGGTGTAACCCGGTGTAACCCAGGTGTAACCTGGGTGTATCTCACCTGTCCCAGGTGTAACCCAGGTGTAACCCAGGTGTAACCCAGGTGTAACCTGGGTGTACCTCACCTGTCCCAGGTGTAACCCAGGTGTAACCCAGGTGTAACCTGGGTGTATCTCACCTGTCCCAGGTGTAACCCAGGTGTAACCCGGGTGTACCTCACCTGTCCCAGGTGTATCCCAGGTGTAACCCAGGTGTAACCCAGGTGTAACCCGGGTGTATCTCACTTGTCCCAGGTGTAACCCAGGTGTAACCCAGGTGTAACCTGGGTGTATCTCACCTGTCCCAGGTGTAACCCGGGTGTATCCCAGGTGTAACCCAGGTGTAACCCGGGTGTATCTCACCTGTCCCAGGTGTAACCCGGGTGTATCCCAGGTGTATTTACCTGTCCCAGGTGCATCCCAGGTGTAACCCGGGTGTAACCCAGGTGTATTTACCTGTCCCAGGTGTATCCCAGGTGTAACCCAGGTGTAACCCAGGTGTATCAGGATCACTCCCAGGTGTAACCCAGGTGTAACCCAGGTGTATTTACCTGTCCCAGGTGTAACCCGGTGTAACCCAGGTGTAACCCAGGTGTAACCCGGGTGTATCTCACCTGTCCCAGGTGTAACCCGGGTGTATCTCACCTGTCCCAGGTGTAACCCAGGTGTAACCCAGGTGTATTTACCTGTCCCAGGTGTATCCCAGGTGTAACCCAGGTGTAACCCAGGTGTAACCCGGGTGTACCTCACCTGTCCCTCACCTGTCCCAGGTGCTCTCGTGGGCGGTGCCGCTCTCCTCCCTGCACCTGGACCTGGTCCTGCAGGGGGCGCTGCGGGAGCTCCTCCCCCCCATCGCCCGCCGGCTCTTCCCGGGATACGCCCCCAAGGTGGGCGGGGCCTGCGGAAAGGGGGCGTGGCTTGGGGAATGGGAGGGGCTTGGCAGAAAGGGCGGGGCTTGTGGAATGGGAGGGGCTTGAAATAGGGGAGGGGTTTGGGAATGGGTGGGGATTGGGGAAGGGGCGGGGCTTGAGAAGAATGGGTGGGGCTTGGGGAGAGGGAGGGGCTTGGTGGGAAAGGGTGGGGCTAAGGGTAGTGGGCGTGGCCTCAGAGGGGTGGGGCTGGAGCAGAGCAAAGGGGCGGGGACTCCAAAAGGGGCGGGGTTTGGGGGAAATGGGTGGAGCCCGGGGAAAATGGGTGAGGCTCAAAAAGGGGTGGGGCCTGAGAAGGGGCGGGGCTTCAGGGACTAGGAAATGGGAGGGGCTTGTGGAAAGAGGTGGGACTTGGGGAAATGGGAGGGGCTACAAATGGGTGGGGCCTGAGAAGGGGCGGGGCTTTGGGGGCTGGGGAAATGGGAGGGGCTTGGGGAAATGGGAGGGGCTTAAGCAAACAGGTGGGAATTCAGAAAAGGGCGTGGCCTTGGAAGGGGTGGGGCTTGCTGGGAAGGGCGTGGTTAAGTGGGTGCAGCTTTGGTGGGCGTGGCTTAGGAGGAAAGCTTTAAAATGGGGCGGGGCCTTTAAAGGCAGTGTGGAAGTGGGCGTGGCCTAAGTGGGCGTAGTCGACGTGGGCGTGGCTCTCTTGTGGGTGCGTCCCCTCTCGGCCACGCCCACTCGCCCCTCCCCCCCCCAGGGCCGCACCGTGCTGAGCTCCGTGGTTCGCTACGACCCCGCCCCTTCCGGCCACGCCTCTTCCGGCCCCGCCCCCTCGGCCCCGCCCCGGCCCTCGGCCACGATCAGCCTGAGCGTCAGCCTGAGCCCCGCCCACGTACGGACTGGGCATACTGCGGGGGACTGGGGGGGACTGGGATGGACTGGGAGGGACTGGGATTGGTTACTGGTCCATACTGGTTTATACTGGTCCATACTGGGTTATACCAGTCCATACGGTTTATACCGGTCCATACTGGTCTGTACTGGTCCGTACTGGTCCATACTGGGTTATACCAGTCCATACCGATTTATACTGGTCCATACTGGTCCGTGCTGGTCCGTGCTGGTCCGTACTGTTCCATACTGGTCCATACTGGTTTATATCGGTCCATACTGGTCCGTACTGGTCCGTACTGGTCCATACTGGTTTATATCGGACCATACTGGTCCGTACTGGTCCATACTGGTCCATACTGGTCCATACTGGTCCGTACTGGTCCATACTGGTCCATACTGGTCCATACTGGTTTATATCGGACCATACTGGTCTGTACTGGTCCATACTGGTCCGTACTGGTCCGTACTGGTCCATACTGGTTTATATTGTTCTGTACTGGTCCATACTGGTCCATACTGGTCCGTACTGGTCCATACTATTTTATATCAGTCCATACTGGTTTGTACTGGTTTTTACTGGTCCATAATGGTCTGTATGGTTTATACTGGTCCATACTGGTCCATACTGGTCCATACTGGTCCATACTGGTCCGTACTGGTCCGTACTGGTTTATATTGTTCTGTACTGGTCCATACTGGTCCATACTGGTTTATATCGGACCATACTGGTCCATACTGGTCCATACTGGTCCATACTGGTCCATACTGGTCCATACTGGTCCGTACTGGTCCATACTATTTTATATCAGTCCATACTGGTTTGTACTGGTTTTTACTGGTCCATACTGGTCTGTACTGGTCTATACTGGTCCGTACTGGTCCGTACTGGTCCATACTGGTTTATATTGTTCTGTACTGGTCCATACTGGTCCGTACTGGTCCATACTGGTCTCTACTGGTCCATACTGGTCCATACTGGTCTGTACTGGTCCATACTGGTCCATACTGGTCCATACTGGTCCGTACTGGTCCATACTGGTCCGTACTGGTCCATACTGGTCCATGCTGGTCCATGCTGGTCCATACTGGTGCATACTGGTCCGTACTGGTCCGTACCGGTCCGTACTGGTTCCAGGGCGGCGGCTGGCTGTTCCCCCGTTACGGCTGCGTGGCCCCCGCGCCCCCCCCGGGCTGGGCCCTGCTGCACCCGGGGCGCCTGACACACCTGGGCCAAGGTGTGCCCCCCACGGGGACGGCCAGGTACGGGGACAGGGGGGACACTGGGGGGGACATTGGGGGGATTGGGGACACCGGGGGGGTTGGGGACATTGGGGGATTGGGGGGGACAGAGGGGACATTGGGGACACTGGGACAGAGACCGCTGTCCCCTGAGCGTGGTGGGGACAATCACCGGGGATGGCAGGGTGAGGGACAGCAATGGGGACATAGGGGGAATTGGGGACACTGGGGACATTGGGGACACTTTGGGGGGATTGGGGACATTGGGGACATTGGGGGGATTGGGGACATTGGGGACATTGGGGACATTGGGGAGGATTGGGGACATTGGGGGGGTTGGGGGGGTTGGGGGGATTGGGGACATTGGGGGATTGGGGGGACATTGGGGACATTGGGGACATTGGGGGGGTTGGGGACATTGGGACATCTTGGGGCACCACCAGGTACGGGCTGGCGCTGCTGATGGATCCCTGAGCGGGCACACCTGGGCACACCTGGGCACACCTGGGGACACCTGGGCACACCTGGGGACACCTGGGGACATCGTCGGGGACATCGAGGGACATGGCGCACCCACCCCTGCAGAGTCCTCATGGACCCCTGAGTGTCCCCAAACGGGCCATGAGGACATTTGGGGACGTTTGGGGACATTTGGGGACATTTGGAACTCAGCGCCTCGTGGACCCCGATTGGGGACATTGGGGACATTTGGGGACACCGGGGTCCCACCCCTGGACCCCGCTATGGCCTGGCCTAGGTCATGGACCCCAGTTGGGGACATTTGGGGACAATCAGGGTCCCACCGCCACAATGGCCTCGTGCTCCTTATGGACCCTTCAATGGGGACAATTTGGGGACAATTTGGGGACATCGGGGTCCCCCCGGACCCTGCTGACCCTGCTGACGGCCTCGTGACCTTCATGACCTTTGACTGGGGACATTTGGGGACCCCAAATTGGGATTTGGGGACCCCCCCCCAGGACCCCAAAACCGAGGGGACCCCAAAATTGGGGGATTTGGGGACATTGGGGACCCCGATGACGTCACAGGGGGCTCCTGGGGTGGGGGAGGGGCGGTTGGGGACCCTGATGACGTCACAGGGGCTCCTGGGGTGGGGGAGGGGCGGTTGGGGACCCTCCCCTCTCCCCCAATTTTGGCAATAAAATCCGGGGGTTCCCTCCCCCTCCCCCCGTGTGATGACGTCATTGCTCGGCGTGTGACGTCACTCCGGCGGTGTGAAGCCACGCCCCCTCCTCGATTGGTGGGGGCTGCTTGTGCCCCTCCCCCAAATCCAGAGCCCCTCCCCCCACCCCAAGACCCGCCCAAATTCTGCGACCCCTCCCCAAATTCCAGGATTACCCCTCCCCCCCAAAATTCCCCCGCCCCCAATTCCTTGGCCCCTCCCCCAAATTCATCACCCCTCCCCCAATCCTAAAGCCCCTCCCCCAATTTTATTGCCCCTCCCCCACTCCCCTCCCCCCCAAGGAAACCCCTCCCCCAACTCTATTGCCCCTCCCCCACTTCCAGAGCCCCTCCCCCAATTCCTTGGCCCCTCCCCCCCACGCCCAGAGCCCCTCCCCCACTCCACTCCCCACAAGGAAACCCCTCCCCCACTTCTATCACCCCGCCCCCATTGCCAGAGCCCCTCCCCCTATTCCATCGCCCCTCCCCCATTCCAGGCTTCCCAAATCCCCTCCCCCCCACCCCAGCCCCGCCCCCAGTCAGGCCCCGCCCCCCGGATGACGTAGGCGGGTTTTTATTGGTGACGTTTCACACCGGGGGGAGGGGAGGTCAGGGACCACGCCCCTCCCCGCCCCTCCCCCAACCACGACCCCTCCGGGGGGCGCTGGGGTGGGGGAGGGGCGGAGGGAGGGGCCGGGGGAGGGGCCATGGGGTGGGGCAGAGAGAGGGGGGAGGGGCGTGAAAACCCCGCCCCCAAACCCTGAATTGGGGGTGGGGGGAGGGGCGGCAGTGACACCCGCCCCTCCCCCCCCCCCCCACCTCACCCGCGCTCCCCTCCCCCCCCCCGCCCCTCCCCCCACCCCCAAAAATCCCCCCAAGGGGTGGGGGAGGGGCGGAGGGGGTGGGGGGAGGGGCCCCTCCAAAAAATTCTCACGGTGGGGGGAGGGGAAATTTTTTTTTGGGGGGGTGGGGGGCGGGGGGGGGGATATTTTTCTATTTTTGGGGTCGCTCCATGCAATGGGGGGGGGGGGGGGGAGGGGCAGCACCCCCAAAAAATTGGCGGGAAAATTTTGGGTGGGGGGGGGGTGGGGTCACCCCTCCCCCACCCCCCCCAAAAAAATTTGGGGCGGTTCCTCCTCCTCTCTATGGGGGGGGGGGGGAGGGGCGCGGTTTTGGGGACCCCCAAATTTTGGGGACCCTCCCCACCCCCCACCCCTGGTTCCCTCCTCCCAGGGGTGGCCCCTCCCCCCTCCCCCCCACCGCCATTTTTGGGGGGGTTCCCTCCGATTTTGGGGTCCCCTCCCCCTTTACCCGCCCATCCCCCTCCCCCATCCCCCAAATTTTGGGGTTCACACCCCGAATTTTGGGGTCCCCCCGTCATTTTTTGGGGTCCCACCCAAATTTTGGCATCTCCCCCACATTTTGGGGTTCTCACATTTTGGGGTCCCCCATTCATTTTCAGGGACCCCCCTCATTTTTGGGATCCCCCCCTCATTTCTCACACCCCCAAAATCCCAAATTTTGGGGTCCCCCCCCCAATTTCGGACTCTCTCCCATTTTTGGGGTCCCCCCCATTTTTTGGGATCTCCCCCCATTTTTGGGGATCCCCAAATTTTCGAACCCCCCCCCCAGAATTCTGGGGTCTTCCTCCTTTTGGGATCCCCCCCAATTTTTGGGGTTTCCCAAATTTCGGGACCCCTCCCCTCCATTTTTGGGGTCCCCCCCAGTTTCAGGCTCCGCCCATTTTTTGGGATCCCCCCCCAAATTTTGGGGTCCCCCCCCAATTTCAGACTCTCCTATTTTTTGGGTTCTCCCCAATTTTTTTTTTTTTGGGGGGGGGGGGTCCTCCCAAAATTTCACGACCCCTCCAATTTCGAACCCCCCCAAATTTTTGGGATCCCCAAATTTTGGCCCCCCAATTTCAGCCTCCTCACATTTTGGGGTCCCCCTTTTTTTGGAACCCCCCCACCCCAAATTTTGGGCTCCCCCCAATTTTTGGAACTCTCCCATTTTGGTGTCTCCCCAAATTTTTGGGATCCCCCCAAATTTTTGGGGTTTCCCCCCCCTCATTTTTAGGGGTGTCCTCCCCTTAATTTTTGGGCTCCCTCATTTTTTTTGGGGGGTGGGGGGTCTCCCCAAATTTTGGGTCATCCCAAATTTCGGGACACCCCCCCTCCTCCCCCAAAATTTTTTGGGTTCCCCCCCCCGATTTTTGGGGTCCCCACCTGGCTGGGCAGTGAAGGGTTGGGGGAGGGGCAAATTTTGGGGGGTGGGGGAGGGGCTGGAATGTTTTTTGGGGGGAGGGGCGCCCCCAAAATCGCCCCAAAAATTTTTGGGGGGGGAACCCCTTGTGCTCACCTTGGGGTGGGGGAGGGGACCCCAAAATCCCCCCTGGGGTGGGGGAGGGGCCTCGGGACCCCCCAAATTCCCTCCTGGGAGGGGCGCCCCCAATTTTTGGGCTGTTCTGGGTGTGGCCCCTCCCCCCCCCATATTTGGGGTTTTTGGGGGCGGGGCTTCAGGGGAGGGGGCGGGGCTTGGGTTGGGGGAGATTTTGGGGGGGAAAATCCCAAATTTGGGGGTCCCTGAGGGGGGGGAGGGGTTAAATAGGGTGGGGGAGGGGCCTGGGCGTGGCCACGCCCCCCTGGCGGCGTTGGGGGCGGGGTTTGGGGGTTCTGGGGGGTGGGGCCGGAGGGGGCGGGGCCCGAGCGAGGGGCGGGGCTTGGCAGGGCAGGGCCGGCGGCGTTAGGTGCTGAAATAGACTGTGAAGGGAAATTTGCATATGATTAGCATTCAGTGTCCTCATTTGCATGACCCCACCCTCTCATTTGCATGCATGTTCACCCTCATTGGAATCCCCACCCCCTCATTTGCATGCCCAGGGCTCCACCCATTCCCGCCCTCAACTGTATGCATTGGGCATTGGTAGCTAATTTGCATATCATTTACATTTGGTTTCCATATCTGCGTTAATCTGCATAGCCCCACCCACTCTGTTCCAACCTCTCATTTGCATAAGCGACCCTCATTTGCATTCATCATGCTGATTTGCATACCCCATGTCCATCATTAGCACGCAGCATTAATTTGCATAATCCCCTAAGCCCCGCCCTCATTTGGATCCTTACCCCTATTTGCATACTCATTTGCATATCCAACCCTGTTCATTTGCATGCCCAGTGCACTCATTTGCATAGCTAAAAATACTTCATTTTCCTAGCCTGGTCACCTCATTTGCATACCTGAACCCTCATTTGCATAACGCAACCTCAATTTGACTATCCCAGCTCTCATTTGCATATTCACCCACTAAATCGCTGCCCATGACACCTCATTTGCATGCCCCGCCCCTCATTTGCATAGACCGCCCGGCTTCCCTCGCCCCATTCCCGCTCCCGATGCGCATCCAGCCTCCCTCATTTGCATCTCATTTGCATAAGGAGCCGCTCACCGATGATGATGATGAGGACGATGGCGCAGATCACGCCCAGGATGATCATCATCTGCGGGGGGGCACAAAATCGGGCGATTTTGGGGATTTTTGGGGGAGTTTTTGGGAATTTTGGGGTTTTTGGGATTTGAGGGGAAATTTTGGGGATTTTTTGGGGGAATTTGGAGCTTTTTTGGTGCCTTTTTTGGGTTTTTGGGAGGTTTTTTTTGAGTCTTTTTTCAGGTTTTTTGCGGGGTTTTTGGGGTGTTTCTCGGGGTTTTTTGGGGCCTTTTTTGGGATTTTTTGGGGGGAATTCTTGGGGAATTTTCAGAGGTTTTTTGGTGCCTTTTTTGGGTTTTTTGGGAGTTCTTTGGGGTCTTTTTTCAGATTTTTTGCAGGTCTTTTAGGGTGTTTTTCAGGGTTTTTTGGGGTCTTTTTTTGGGATTTTTTGGGGGGAATTCTTGGGGAATTTTGGGAGGTTTTTTGGTGTCTTTTTTGGGCTTTTAGGAGTTTTTGTTGGGGGTCTTTTTTCAGTTTTTTTTGTGGGTTTTTGGGATGCTTTTCGGGGTTTTTTAGGGTCTTTTTGGGTGTTTTTTGGGGTCTTTTTAGGGTTTTTTGGGGAGTTTTTTGGGGTCTTTTTTTGGGATTTTTTGGGGGGAATTCTTGGGGAATTTTCAGAGGTTTTTTAGAGTCTTTTTGGGGTTTTTTGGGGGGTTTTTTTGGAGTCTTTTTTCAGGTTTTTTGCGGGGTTTTTGGGGTGTTTTTCGGGTTTTTTTGGGGGGAGTTTTTTGGGGTCTTTTTTAGGGTTTTTTTGGGAGTTTTTTGGGGTCTTTTTTCAGGTTTTTTGCAGGTCTTTTTTTGGGATTTTTTGGGGGGAATTCTTGGGGAATTTTGGGAGGTTTTTTGGGGTCTTTTTGGGGTTTTGGGGAGTTTTTTGGGAGTCTTTCTTGGGGGGTTTTTTGGGGTGCTTTTTGGGTTTTTTTGAGGGTCTTTGGGGATATTTTGGGGGTTTTTTTGGGGGGTCTTTTACTTCAGCCCATTTGGGGGCCATTTTGGGGCTATTTCAGCCAATTTTGGTGCTATTTTGGGGCCGTTTTGGGGTGAATTTCGGGGATTTTGGGGCTATTTCTGTCCATTTTGGGGCTATTTCAGCCCATTTTGGGGCCATTTTGAGGCTATTTTGGGGTGAATTTCGGGGATTTTGGGCCATTCCGCACCTTGAGGTTCTTCCACCAGTACCTGCGCTTGAGCTTGGGGCATTTGGGGCCATTTTGGGGCTATTTCAGCCCATTTTAGGGCCATTTTAGGGCCATTTTGAGGCCATTTTGGGGTGAATTTCGGGGATTTTGGGGCTATTTCAGCCATTTTTGGGGCTATTTCTGTCCATTTTGGGGCTATTTTGGGGTGAATTTCGGGGATTTTGGGGCTATTTCAGCCAATTTTGGGGCTATTTCAGCCCATTTTAGGGCCATTTTGGGGCTATTTTGGGGTGAATTTCGGGGATTTTGGGGCTATTTCAGCCATTTTTGGGGCTATTTCAGCCCATTTTAGGGCCATTTTGGGGCCATTTTGGGGTGAATTTCGGATATTTTGGGGCTATTTCAGCCATTTTTGGGGCTATTTCAGCCCATTTTGAGGCTATTTTGGGGTGAATTTTGGGGATTTTGGGGCTATTTCAGCCATTTTTGGGGCTATTTCTGTCCATTTTGGGGCTATTTTGGGGTGAATTTCGGGGATTTTGGGCCATTTCCCACCTTGAGGTTCTTCCACCAGTACTTGCGCTTGAGCTTGGCCGCGCTGGTCTCGAACTGGGAGGCGCCGGCCTGGAGCGCGTCCGCCCGGTCGTCCAGCTCGGAGAGCTTCTGGTCCCGCTCCAGCACCTTGTCCACGTTCACCCGCATGATGTCCACCACCTGCGGCCGGAGGGGCGGCCAGGGCACTCAGAGTGACCACTGGGCTCGGACATGGTCACAGCCAGGGGTAATGGTCAGCGGGCAGTGGGCAGTGGGCTCAGAGTGACCACAGCAATGGCCCAATGGTCAGTGGGCAGTGAGCTCAGAGTGACCACTGAGCTTGGACAGGGTTATAGCGGCAGTGGGCAGTGGGGCTTGGAGTGACCACTGGGCTCAGACATGGTTATAGCCAGGGGTAATGGTCAGTTGGCTCAGAGTGACCGCAAGGGGCAGCGGTCAGTGGAGTGACCACTGTGGGCAGTGGGGACTCAGAGTGACCACTGGGCTCGGACAAGGTCACAGCCAGGGGCAGTGGTCAGTAGGCAGTGGTCAGTGGGCTCAGAGTGACCGCAGGGGTCAGCGGTCAATGGAGTGACCACTGTGGGCAGTGGGGACTCAGAGTGACCACTGAGCTCGGCCATGGTCACAGCCAGGGGGCAGCGCCCCTGTGACCACACCCACCGGCCACACCCTACTGACCCCTCCCCCAACTGACCCCTCTCCCACTGACCCCTCCCCCATTTCCCTGACCCCTCCCCCTGGCCCCTCCCCCTTCCACTGACCCCTCCCCATCTCTCTGACCCCTCCCCATTTCCCTGACCCTGCCCCCATTGACCCCTCCCCCATTTCAATGACCCCCCCCATTTCCCTGACTCCTCCCACATTGACCCCTCCCCCATTTCCCTGACCCCTCCCCCATTTCCCTGACCCCTCCCCCATTTCAATGACCCCTCCCCATTTCACTGACCCCTCCCCCATTCCACTGACCCCTCCCCCATTCCACTGACCCCTCCCCCATTTCAATGACCCCTCCCCCATTTCAATGACCCCTCCCCATTTCACTGACCCCTCCCCCATTTCAATGACCCCTCCCCCATTGACCCCTCCCGACTCCACTGACCCCTCCCCCATTTCCATGACCCCGCCCCCATTTCCCCGGCCCCTCCCCCCGCCCCGCCCCCGCCCCTCCCCCACCTCATCCACTTGGGCCTGGGTCTGCTGCAGCCGCCGGTTGCTGGTCAGGTTGGGGGGAGGGGCCGGGGGTCCCTCCCCTTCGCCCGCGGCGGGGGGAGGGGCGGCGGGGGCCGAGGGCGCCGACCTGGCCGGAGGGGGCAAAGGGCAAAGGTCAACAACGGACACGGCCCCCCACACACAGAGTGACCCCCAGGGGGACAGAGTGACCACCAGGGTGACACTGGAGTGACCACAGAGTGACCACAGAGTGACCGCAGGGGTGACACCGGAGTGACCACAGAGTGACCACAGAGTGACCGCAGAGTGACCACAGAGTGACCGCAGGGGTGACACACGCAGGTGACCACAGGGTGACACCGGAGTGACCACAGAGTGACCACAGAGTGACCGCAAGGGTGACACCGGAGTGACCACAGAGTGACCACAGAGTGACCACAGAGTGACCGCAGGGGTGACACCGGAGTGACCACAGAGTGACCACAGAGTGACCACCAGGGTGACCACAGAGTGACCACAGAGTGACCGCAGGGGTGACACCGGAGTGACCACAGAGTGACCACAGAGTGACCACCAGCATGAGCACAGAGTGACCACAGAGTGACCACCACGGTGACACCAGAGTGACCACAGAGTGACCACAGAGTGACCACTGGGGTGACCCCGAAGTGACCACTGGGGTGTCACCAGAGTGACCACAGGAGTGACCACTGGGGGGCCAAAGTGACCCCAGGGTGACCCCAGAGTGACCACAGGAGTGTCCCCAGTGTCCCCTCAGTGACCACAGGGGGGCTTCCCAATGTCCGAGTGACCCCCAGGGGGTCCCCAATGTCCCCAGACCACCCAAAGTGTCCCCAATGTCCCGAGTGACCACGGGGTGTCCCCAATGTCCACCCAACGTCCACCCAACGACCCCCAGGGTGTCCCCAGAGTGACCCAAGGGGGGACCCCGAGATCTGAGTGACCACTGGGGTGACCCCAGAGTGACCCCAATGTCCCCCCGGGGTGTCCCCAATGTCCCCAGAGTGACCACAGGGTGACCCCAATGTCCCCAGAGTGACCACAGGGGGGACCCCAGAGTGACCCCCAATGTCCCCCCAGATGTCCCCAGTGTCCACCCAATGACCCCCAGGGTGTCCCCAGTGTCCTCAGAGTGACCACAGGGTGTCCCCAACATCCCCAGAGTGACCACAGGGGGGACCCCAGAGTGACCCCAATGTCCCCCCAAAGTGTCCCCAATGTCCCCTGAGTGACCCCAAGGGGGGGACCCCAAGATCTGAGTGACCACAGGGGGGACCCCAGAGTGACCACAGGGTGTCCCCAATGTCCGAGTGACCACAGGGGGGTTCCCCAGAGTGACCACAGGGGTGTCCCCAGCATCCCCAGAGTGACCACAGGGTGTCCCCAATGTCCACCCAATGACCCCCAGGGTGTCCCCAGTGTCCGAGTGACCACAGGGGGGTTCCCAATGTCCCCCCCAAATGTCCCCAGAGTGACCCCGAGGGGTCCCCCCAATCCAGGCCCCTCCCCCCATTCCAGGCCCCTCCCCCCATTCCAGGCCCCCCCCCCCCCGCGCAGTGGGGGAGGGGCGGTGCCTCCGCAGCGGGGGGAGGGGCCCGGGGCAGGGATTTTTTCCCACCCCCCCCCCCCCATTTCTGCGTCGGTTGCTAAAAATAGCCCGGGGGGTTGGGTGGGGGAGGGGCGGGGGATGGGGGGGGAGGGGCCGAGCCCTCGCAGTGCTCCCAGTGCGCCCCTCCCCCCACCCACCGCTCTGGGGGGGGCTGGGGGGGGTGGGGGAGGGGATGGAGGATGCGGAGGGGGGGGAGGGGCGGGGCAGGGCGGGGGGGATGGGGGGTCCCGAGGGGGGTGGGGGAGGGGGGGGGGGTCCCGAGGTGGGGGGTGGGGATGGGGTGGGGATGGGGGGTCGGGGGTTCCCCAAATTTTCATCCCGCGGGGGAGGGATGGGGGGGGGGGCGGGGCAGGGGGCTTTGGGGGGGTCCCGGGGGGGGTCCCGGGGGGGTCGCGCCCCCCACTCACATCGCGGAGCGGAGCGCGGTCGGTGCGGCCGAAAATGGCGGCGGGGGCGGCGCGAAACATCCGGGAACCGGCGGGGGGGGGGGGGAGGGGAGAGGGGGAGGGAGGGAGGGGAGAGATGGGGGAAAAAAAGGGGGATTTGTGGGGTGGGGGGGGCGGGGCTGTGGGGTGGAGCGGCCTATGGGGCGTCTGTGGGGCACGGGGTGATCTGTGGGGTGGAGAATCCTATGGGGTCTATGGGGCATCCTATGGGGCACGGGGTGATCTATGGGGTGCGGGGTCTATGGGGTGGAGAATCCTATGGGGGGTCTATGGGGCATCTATGGGGCATCCTATGGGCTATAGGGGGTGTGTGGGGTGAGGGGATCTATGGGGCACAGGGGGATCTGTGGGGTGGGGCATCTATGGGGTGTCTGTGGGGTCTATGGGGCATCTATGGGGTCTATGGGGTGGAGAATCCTATGGGGTCTATGGGGCATCCTATGGGGCACGGGGTGATCTATGGGGTGCGGGTTCTATGGGGTGAGGGGATCTATGGGGCACAGGGGGATCTGTGGGGTGGAGCATCTATGGGGTGTCTGTGGGGTCTGTGGGGCACAGGGGATCTATGGGGTGTGAGTCTATGGGGTGAGGGGTCTATGGGGGATCTATGGGGCACAGGGGGATCTGTGGGGTGGGGATCTATGGGGCATCCTATGGGGTCTATGGGGCACGGGATGTTTATGGGATATCTGTGGGGTGGGGGTCTATGGGGTGAGGGGATCTATGGGGCACAGGGGGATCTGTGGGGTGGAGCATCTATGGGGTGTCTGTGGGGTCTATGGGGCATCTATGGGGTCTATGGGGTGAGGGTCTGTGGGGTGGGGGTCTATGGGGTGAAGGGATCTATGGGGCACAGAGGGATCTGTGGGGTGGAGCGTGCTATGGGGTCTATGGGGCATCCTATGGGGCGGGGGTTTCCATGGGGCACAGGGGGATCTGTGGGGTGGGAGTCTATGGGGTGAGGGGTCTATGGGGCATCCTATGGGGCACGGGGTGATCTAGGGGGTGCGGGGTCTATGGGGCACAGAGGGATCTGTGGGGTGGAGCGTCCTATGGGGTGTCTGTGGGGTCTATGGGGCATCTATGGGGCATCCTATGGGCTATAGGGGCTCTATGGGGTGAGGGGATCTATGGGGCACAGGGTGATCTATGGGGTGTCCTATGGGGGATCTATGGGGTGGAGCATCCTGTGGGCTATAGGGGGGTTTATGGGGTCGGTGGATCTATGGGGCATGGGGGGATCTATGGGGTCAGGGGATCTATGGGGCATGGGGGTCTATGGGGTCAGGGGATCTATGGGGTGGGGGTTTCTATGGGGTGGGGGTTTCTATGGGGCATGGGGGTCTATGGGGTCAGGGGGTCTATGGGGCACAGGGGGATCTATGGGGTGGGGGTTTTTATGGGGCACAGGGGGATCTATGGGGCACAGGGGGATCTATGGGGTCAGGGGATCTATGGGGTGGGGGTTTCTATGGGGTGGGGGTTTTTATGGGGCACAGGGGGTCTATGGGGTCACGGGGTCTATGGGGCACAGGGGGATCTATGGGGTGGGGGTTTCTATGGGGCACAGGGGATCTATGGGGCACAGGGGGATCTATGGGGCATGGGGATCTACGGGGTCAGGGGATCTATGGGGTGGGGGTTTCTATGGGGCACAGCAGGTGCCTATGGGGGGGATCTATGGGGCATGAGGGGTTTATGCAATGGGGGGGTTTATGGGGTGGGGATCTATGGGGCGTCCTATGGGGGGATTTGTAGGGTGGAGCATCCTATGGGGTGGGGATCTATGGGGCACGGGAGCATCTGTGGGCTGTGGGGGGATCTGTGGGGTGGAGCAACCTATGGGGGCATCCTGTGGGGTGGGGATCTATGGGGTGAGGCCCAGTTTCTATGGGGCACAGGGGGTCTGTGGGGTCGGGTGGATCTATGGGGCGTCCTATGGGGCACAGGGTGGTTTATGGGGTTGGGGGTCTGTGGGGTGGGGGGGGGTCTATGGGGCATCCTATGGGGTGGGGGGTTCTATGGGGTCAGGGGTTTCTATGGGGTCAGGGATCTATGGGGCACGGGGGGCCTATGGGGTTTCTATGGGGTGGCAGATCTATGGGGCACGGGGGGCCTATGGGGTTTCTATGGGGTCAGGGATCTATGGGGCACAGGGGGTCTATAGGGTTTCTATGGGGTCAGGGATCTATGGGGCACGGGGGTCTATGGGGTTTCTATGGGGTCAGGGATCTATGGGGCACGGGGGGTCTATGGGGTTTCTATGGGGTGGCAGATCTATGGGGCACAGGGGGTCTATGGGGTTTCCATGGGGTCAGGGATCTATGGGGCACGGGGGTCTATGGGGTTTCTATGGGGTGGCAGATCTATGGGGCACAGGGGGTCTATGGGGTTTCCATGGGGTCAGGGATCTATGGGGCACGGGGGGTCTATGGGGTTTCTATGGGGCACAGGGGGTTTATGGGGCACACAGGGGTTCTATAGGGCGGAGATCTGTGGGGCAGGGGGGTCTCTATGGGGCCCAGGGATTTCTGTGGGGTCTCTATGGGGCAGGGGGGTCTCTATGGGGTCACTGGGGGTCTCTGTGGGGTTTTGATGGGGTCTGAGGAGCTCTGTGGGGCTGGGGGGGTTTCTATGGGGCTGGGGGGGTCTCTATGGGGCTGGGGGGGTTTCTATGGGGCTGGGGGACATTCTGTGGTGTTTTTTATGGGGCGGGGGGTTCTGGGGGTCTCTGTGGGGTTTTTTATGGGGTCTCTATGGGGTTTCTATGGGGCTGGGGGGTCTCTATGAGTTTTTTTATGGGGCTGGGGTCTCTATGGGGTCTCTGTGGGGTTTCTGTGGGTCTGGGGTCTCTATGGGGCTGAGGGGTCTCTATGGGGTCTCTATGGGGTCTCTATGGGGTCTCTGTGGGGTCTCTATGGGGTCTTGGGGGGTCTCTATGGGGTTTTTGTGGGTCTGGGGTCTCAGTGGGGTCTCTGTGGGGTTTTTATGGGGCTGGGGTCTCTATGGGGTCTCTGTGGGGTCTCTATGGGGTTTTTGTGGGTCTGGGGTCTCTGTGGGGTCCCTATGGGGGCTGAGGGTCCCTGTGGGGGTCCCCATGGGGTCCTCTGGGGGTCTCTATGGGGTTTTTGTGGGTCTGGGGTCTCTACGGGGTCTCTATGGGGTCTCTATGGGGCTGGGGTCTCTGGGGGTCTCTATGGGGTCTCTATGGGGTTTTTATGGGTCTGGGGGTCTCTATGGGGTTTCTGTGGGTCTGGGGTCTCTATGGGGTTTCTGTGGGTCTGGGGTCTCTGTGGGGTCTCAGTGGGGTCTCTGTGGGGTTTCTGTGGGTCTGGGGTCTCTGTGGGGTCTCTATGGGGTCTCTGTGGGTCTGGGGTCTCTATGGGGTCTCTGTGGGGTCCTGTGGGGGGGTCTCTGTGGGGCCATGGGGTCCCCTATGGGGTTTCTGGGTGGGGTCTCTATGGGGTCTCTGTGGGTCTGGGGTCTCTATGGGGCTGAGGGGTCTCTATGGGGTTTTTGTGGGTCTGGGGTCTCTGTGGGGTCTCTGTGGGGTCACTTTGGGGTCTCTATGGGGTTTTTGTGGGTCTGGGGTCTCTGGGGGTCTCTATGGGGTCTCTATGGGGTTTCTATGGGTCTGGGGTCTCTATGGGGTCTCTGTGGGGTTTCTATGGGTCTGGGGTCTCTATGGGGTCTCTATGGGGTCTCTATGGGGTCTCTGTGGGGTTTTTATGGGTCTGGGGTCTCTATGGGGTCTCTGTGGGGTCTCTGGGGGTCTCTGTGGGGTCTCTGTGGGGTTTTTGTGGGTCTGGGGTCTCTATGGGGTCTCTATGGGGTGTCTATGAGTTTTTTTATGGGTCTGGGGTCTCTATGGGGTCTCTATGGGGTTTTTATGGGTCTGGGGTCTCTATGGGGTCTCTATGGGGTTTTTATGGGGCTGGGGTCTCTGGGGGTCTCAGTGGGGCCCGGCCCCTCCCCCACACAGACCCGGAGTCTCTCAGGTAAAACCAGAACAGCTTTATTGGGGGGGGGAGGGGCGGGAGACCCCACCCCAAATAACGGGGGGGGAGGGGCGGGAGACCCCACCCCAAATAACGGGGGGGGAGGGGACCCCAAATGGCAGCAGGGGGAGGAGCCCCCCCCAAAAATGGGGCTGGGACCCCCCCCAAAAATAAAAGGGGGAGGGGGAGACCCCCCAATGATGGGGGAGGGGCACCCCAATGATGGGGGAGGGGCACCCCCAGCCCCTCCCCCCCCAAGGGGATTTGGGGGTCCCGGGGTGGGGGAGGGGCTGTGCCCATCCCCCCACCTCCCAAATTTGGGTGGAGGGGGGGGGTCAAAGGTCAGTGTCCAAGGGGTCAAAGGTCAGTGTCCAGAGGGTCCGGGGGGGTCAAAGGTCAAGGGTCAGTGGGCAGTGTCTGAAGGTCCTGGGGGGTCAAAGGTCAGCGGCCAGGGGGTCAAGGGTCAGTGTGCAAAGGTTCTGAGGGGTCAAAGGTCACTGGGCAGTGTCTGAAGGTCCTGAGGGGTCAAAGGTCAGTGTCCAAGGGGTCAAAGGTCAGTGTCCAGGGGGTCATGGGGGGTCAGTGTCCAAGGGGTCAAAGGTCAGTGTCCAGGGGGTCCCGGGGGTCAGGGGTCATTGTCCAAGGGGTCAAAGGTCAGCGGGCAGTGTCCAGAGGGTTCTGGAGGGGTCAAGGGTCAGTGGGTCCAAGGGGGATCAGGGATGGTCAGGGGTCACAGGTCAGGGGTCAGGGGGGGCAGTACCCAGGGGGCAGCACCCTTCTGGAATGTTCCCTGACCCAGGGGTGCCCCAGCACCGGGATGGTCAGAGGTCAGGGGTCAGGGGTCAGGGGTCAGGGGCAGTAGCCGGGGGGCAGCACCCTTCTGGAATGTTCCCGACCCAGGGGTGCCCCAGCACCCCCCTGAGGCTCAGGCGCTGCCCCGGCTCCCGCCGCAGCAGCCGCTGGATCAGATCCCGAGCGCCCCCTGGGATCGGCGGCGGGAAGTGCAGGTCCACCTGGGGGGGGAGGGGACAGGTGGGGTCAGGTGGGGTCACACAGGGGTCAGGTGGGGTCAGGTGAGGTCACACAGGGGTCAGCTGGGGTCAGCTGGGGTCAGGGATGGGCGGGGGGAACTGCAGGTTAACCTGGTGGGGGAGGGGACAGGTGAGACGGGAGGGGACACCTGGGGACAGGTGGGGTCAGGTGGGGTCACAGAGGGGTCAGGTGGGGTCACAGAGGGGTCAGGTGGGGTCACACAGGGGTCACAGAGGGGTCAGGTGGGGTCAGGGATGTTGGGGGAAGTGCAGGTTAACCTGGTGGGGGAGGGGACAGGTGGGGTCACACAGGGGTCAGGTGGGGTCAGGTGGGGTCAGGTGAGGTCACAGAAGGGTCAGGTGGGGTCAGGGATGTGCGGGGGGGAAGTGCAGCTCCACCGGCATGGGGGGGGAGGGGAGAACAGGTGAGACAGGGGAGAGCAGGTGAGGTCAGGTGGGGACAGGTGAGGTCAAGAAGGGTCAGTGAGGGGTCAGGTGGGGTCACGGAGGGGTCAGGTGGGGTCAGGGATGTGCGGGGGAAAGTGCAGGTTAGCCTGCAGGGGGGGGAAGGGAGAACAGGTGAGCTCAGGTGAGGGGACACCTGGGGACAGGTGAGACACAGGTGAGGTCAGGTGAGGTCAGGTGGGGTCACGGAGGGGTCAGGTGGGGTCAGGGATGTGCGGGGGAAAGTGCAGGTTAGCCTGCAGGGGGGGGAGGGGACAGGTGTGCCCAGGTGTGCCCAGGTGTGCCCAGGTGCCCAGGTGAGCTCACCTGTGTGACCCTCCTGTCAGTATCAGCTCTCACAGGGAGGGTTGGCTGATTTTGGCTCATTTTGGGTCACTTTTGGCTCATTTCAATGGGGATTTTTCCCAGTTTTCAAGGGGTTTCAGTGCCCAGGTGTGCCCAGGTGTGCCCAGGTGAGCTCACCTGTGTGACCCTCCTGCAGGTATCAGCTCTCAAAGGAAGGGTTGGGTTGGTTTGGCTGATTTTGGGTCACTTTTGGCTCATTTTGGGTCACTTTTGGCTCATTTCCATGGGGATTTTCCCCACTTCCCAGGATGTTTCAGTGCCCAGGTGCGCCCAGGTGAGCTCACCTGTGTGACCCTCCTGCAGGTATCGGCTCTCACAGAGAGGGTTGGGTTGGTTTGGCTCATTTTGGGTCAGTTTTGGCTCATTTTGATGGGGATTTTTCCAATCTTTCAGGAGGTTTCAGTGCCCAGGTGTGCCCAGGTGAGCTCACCTGTGTGACCCTCCTGCAGGTATCGGCTCTCACAGGGAGGGTTGGGTCAGTTTTGGCTCATTTTGGGTCACTTTGGCTCATTTCCATGGGGATTTTCCCCACTTCCCAGGGTGTTTCAGTGCCCAGGTGTGCCCAGGTGAGCTCACCTGTGTGGTATCCATGGCTGAGAGGCTCTCACAGAGAGGGTTGGCTGATTTTGGCTCACTTTGGGTCAGTTTTGGCTCATTTCAGTGGGGATTTCTCCCAGTTTTCAAGGGGTTTCAGCACCCAAGTGTGCCCAGGTGAGCTCACCTGTGTGACCCTCCTGTCGGTATCAGCTCTCACAGGGAGGGTTGGCTGATTTTGGCTCATTTTGGGTCACTTTTGGCTCATTTTGGGTCACTTTTGGCTCATTTTGGGTCACTTTTGGCTCATTTCGATGGGGATTTTCCCCACTTCCCAGGGTGTTTCAGCGCCCAGGTGCGCCCAGGTGAGCTCACCTGTGTGACCCTCCTGCAGGTATCGGCTCTCACAGGGAGGGTTGGGTTGGTTTGGGTCACTTTGGGTCAGTTTTGGGTCATTTCGATGGGGATTTCTCCCAGTTTAACGGGGGTTTCAGTGCCCAGGTGTGCCCAGGTGAGCTCACCTGTGTGACCCTCCTGTCAGTATCAGCTCTCACAGGGAGGGTTGGGTCGGTTTGGGTCATTTTGGGTCAGTTTGATGGGGATTTTGGGTTGGTTTAATGCAGTTTAACGGGGGTTTCAGTGCCCAGGTGCGCCCAGGTGAGCTCACCTGTGTGACCCTCCTGTCGGTATCAGCTCTCACAGGGAGGGTTGGCTGATTTTGGCTCATTTTGGGTCACTTTTGGCTCATTTCAGTGGGGATTTCTCCCTCTTCCCAGGGTGTTTCGGCGCCCAGGTGCGCCCAGGTGCGTTACCTGCGTGATCCGGCGGTAGGTGTCGGCGGCCGAGGGGCTCTCGAAGGGCGGGTGCCCGGCCAGCAGCTCGTAGCACAGCACGCCCAGGCACCACAGGTCCACCTTCTCGTCGTGCCCGCCGCCCTCCACCATCTCGGGCGGCAGGTAATCCAGCGTGCCGCAGAGCGTGCGGCGCCTGCGGGGTGAAACACACCTGGGTGGGTATAACGCGCACCTGGGCGGGTATAACGCACACCTGGGTGGGTGTAACGCACACCTGGGTGGGTATAACGCACACCTGGGCGGGTGTAACGCACACCTGATGGGTTAAACACACCTGGGCGGGTATAATGCACACCTGGGTAAATGTAACGCACACCTGGGCAGGTGTAACGCACACCTGGGCGGGTGTAACGCACACCTGGGTGAGTATAACGCACACCTGGGCGGGTGTAACGCACACCTGGGTGAGTATAACGCACACCTGGGCGGGTATAACACACACCTGGGCGGTTAAACACGCACCTGGGCAAGTGTAACGCACACCTGGGTAAGTATAACGCACACCTGGGGGGTTAAACGCACACCTGGGTGGGTATAACGCACACCTGGGTGGGTATAACGCACACCTGGGCGCATTAAACGCACACCTGGGCAGGTGTAATGCACACCTGGAGGGTTAAACGCGCACCTGGGCGGGTATAACGCACTCCTGATGGGTTAAACACACCTGGGTGGGTGTAATGCACACCTGGGGGGTTAAACGCGCACCTGGGCAGGTGTAACGCACACCTGGGTGAGTGTAATGCACACCTGGGTGGGTATAACGCACACCTGGGTGAGTGTAATGCACACCTGGGTGGGTATAACGCACACCTGGGTGAGTATAATGCACACCTGGGTGGGTATAACGCACACCTGGGCGGGTATAACGCACACCTGGGTAAGTGTAATGCACACCTGGGCGGGTATAACGCACACCTGGGTAAGTATAACGCACACCTGCGGGGTTAAACGCACACCTGGGGGGTTAAACGCGCACCTGGGCAGGTGTAACACACACCTGGGCGGGTATAACGCACACCTGGGCGGTTAAACACGCACCTGGGCAGGTATAATGCACACCTGGGTAAGTATAACGCACACCTGGGGGGTTAAACGCACACCTGGGGGGTTAAACGCACACCTGGGTGGGTATAACGCACACCTGGGTAAGTGTAACGCACACCTGGGTGGGTATAACGTACACCTGGGTGGGTATAACGCACACCTGGGCACATTAAACGCACACCTGGGCAGGTGTAATGCACACCTGGAGGGTTAAACACGCACCTGGGCGGGTATAACGCACTCCTGATGGGTTAAACACACCTGGGCAGGTGTAACGCACACCTGGGTAAGTGTAACACACATGTGGGCAGGTGCAACGCACACCTGATGGGTTAAACACACCTGGGTGGGTGTAATGCACACCTGGGTAAATGTAACGCACACCTGGGCGGGTATAACGCACACCTGGGCAGGTGTAATGCACACCTGGGTAAGTGTAACACACACCTGGGCAGGTGTAATGCACACCTGATGGGTTAAACACACCTGGGTGGGTGTAATGCACACCTGGGCGGGTGTAACGCACACCTGGGTAAGTATAACGCACACCTGGGGGGTTAAACACACCTGGGCGGGTATAACGCACACCTGCGGGGTTAAACGCGCACCTGGGGGGTTAAACACGCACCTGGGCAGGTGTAACACACACCTGGGTAAGTATAACACACACCTGGAGGGTTAAACGCGCACCTGGGCGGGTATAACGCACACCTGGGCAGGTATAACGCACACCTGGGCGGGTATAACGCACACCTGGGCAGGTATAACGCACACCTGGGCAGGTGTAACGCACACCTGGGTAAGTATAACGCGCACCTGGGTGGGTAAAACGCACACCTGGGCAGGTATAACGCACACCTGGGTAAGTATAACACACACCTGGGCAGGTGTAACGCACACCTGGGCACACCAGGTGTGTCCCAGGTGTGCCCAGGTACATCCAGAGATGTTCCAAGTGTGCTTAGGTATGTCACAGGTGCGTGCCACGTGTACCCAGGTGTGCCCAGGTGTGTCCCAAGTGTACCCAGCTGTGCCCAGGTGTGTCCCAAGTGTGTCCAGGTGTGTCTCACCTGTCCCAGGTGTGCCCCAGGTGTCCCCAGGTGTGCCCAGCTGTACCCAGGCGTGCCCAGGACTCACCTGAGGGACGGGGCGTGCACGGACCACCCCAAATCGGCCATTTTGAGCCCTCCCATCCCCCTTTTACCCCTCTCAGGTGCCCCCAGGTGTGCCCCAGCTGTGCCCAGGTGTGCCCCAGGTGTGTCCAGGTGTGTCTCACCTGTCCCAGGTGTGCTCCAGGTGCCCCCAGGTGTGCCCAGCTGTGCCCAGGTGTGCCCCAGGTGTGTCCAGGTGTGTCTCACCTGTCCCAGGTGTGCCCCAGGTGCCCCCAGGTGCCCCCAGCTGTGCCCAGGACTCACCTGAGGGACGGCGCATGCACAGACCACCCCAAATCCCCAATCTTGAGCCATTTCCCAGCCCCATAACCCCTCTCAGGTGTGCCCAGGTGTGCCCAGGTGTGCCCCAGGTGTGCCCAGGTGTGCCCAGGTGTGCCCCAGGTGTGCCCAGGACTCACCTGAGGGACGGCGCGTGCACGGACCACCCGAAGTCGGCGATCTTGAGCTCCCCCTTGAGGCCGAGCAGCAGATTCTCGGGTTTGATGTCGCGGTGAATCACCTTGCGCCCGTGGCAGTACAGCAGCGCGTCGGCACACTCCTCCATCAGCTGCCCGAATTTGGGGGGTTAGGGCACCCCAAAATCGTCCTGAGCACCCCAAAAATGGACTCGGGGCACCCCAAAACCCCCCCAGGTGTGCCAGGTACCCCCAAATCCTCCCCAGGTGCTTTGGGGGGGATGTTTGGGGCAGGAACTTCCCCATCAGCTGCCAAAATTTGGGGGTTTAGGGGACCCCAAAAATCATTCTGAGCACCCCAAAATCATCCTGGGGACCCCAAAAATGGACTCGGGGCACCCCAAAACCCCCCAGGTGTGCCCAGGTACCCCCAAATCCTCCCCAGGTGCTTTGGGGGGAAGCGGCTTCTCCATGAGGACAAAAAACTGACTCGGGGCACCCCAAAATCCTCCCAAATTACCCCAAAATCGACTCAGGGTGCCCCAAAATCGTCTTGGGGACCCCAAAAATGGACTCGGGGCACCCCAAAACCCCCCCAGGTGTGCCCAGGTACCCCCAAATGCCCCCCAGGTGCTTTGGGGGGAAGCGGCTCCTCCATGAGGACAAAAAACTGACTCGGGGCACACCAAAATCCTCCCAAATTACCCCAAAATCGACTCAGGGTGCCCCAAAATCATCCTGGGGACCCCAAAAATGGACTCGGGGCACCCCAAAACCCCCCCAGGTGTGCCCAGGTACCCCCAAATCCTCCCCAGGTGCCCCATGGGGGGGATGTTTGGGGCAGGAACTTCCCCATCAGCTGCCAAAATTTGGGGGTTTAGGGGACCCCAAAAATCATTCTGAGCACCCCAAAATCATCCTGGGGACCCCAAAAATGGACTCGGGGCACCCCAAAACCCCCAGGTGTGCCCAGGTACCCCCCAAATCCCCCTCCCCAGGTGCTTTGGGGAAAGCGCTCCTCCATGAGGACAAAAAACTGACTCGGGGCACCCCAAAATACTCCAAAATTACCCCAAAACCGACTC
>NW_022148610.1:0-15815 GCF_901933205.1 Camarhynchus parvulus | reverse complement strand
TGCGTATGCAAATCATATGCAAATTGGCATTCCCAGGGCCCAACCCCAGGTGTCCAAGGGCACTCCACGTGCTGGGATATTGGCTGGGAAAATGGGAAATTTTGGGGAAATTTAGGGAATTTTGGGTTGAATTTTTGAATGTTGGTGGCAATTTGGGAAATTCAACGGGAAATTTGTGGATTTTGAGGTGAAATTTGGGGAATTTTGAGGTAAAATTTGGGGAAAAATTGGGAAAATTTGGGGGAAAATGTTTCAATTTTGAGGCGAAATTTTGGAATTTTTTGTGGGAATTTTTTGGGGAAATTTTGGGGAAATTTTGGTAAATTTGGGGATTTTTGTGGTAAAATCAGGAATTTCGGTGGGAAAATCAGGAATTTTGGTGGTAAAATTGTGAATTTTGTGGGAAATTTTGGGGAATTTTTTGGGGTAAAATTGAGAAATCAGTTGGGAATGTTGGTGCGTATGCAAATCATATGCAAATTGGCATTCCCAGGGCCCAACCCCCAGGTGTCCAAGGGCACTCACGTGCTGGGATATTGGCTGGGAAAATGGGAAATTTTGGGGAAATTTAGGGAATTTTGGGTTGAATTTTTGAATGTTGGTGGCAATTTGGGAAATTCAACGGGAAATTTGTGGATTTTGAGGTGAAATTTGGGGAATTTTGAGGTAAAATTTGGGGAAAAATTGGGAAAATTTGGGGGGAAAATGTTTCAATTTTGAGGCAAAATTTTGGATTTTTTGTGGGAATTTTTTAGGGAAATTTCGGGGAAATTTTGGTAAATTTGAGGATTTTTGTGGTAAAATCAGGAATTTCGGTGGGAAAATCAGGAATTTTGGTGGTAAAATTGTGAATTTTGTGAGAAATTTTGGGGATTTTGTTGTAAAATCGGAGAATTTTGAAACTTGAGCTGAAATTTCAGGAAATTTTTGGAAATTTTTGGTAAATTTGGGATTTTTGTGATAAAATCAGGAATTTCGGTGGGAAAATCAGGAATTTTGGTGGTAAAATTGTCAATTTTGTGTGTAATTTTTGTGGGTAAAATGAGGAAACTTCGTGGGAATTTTGGGAAATCAGTCGGGAATGTTGGTGCGTATGCAAATCATATGCAAATTGGCATTCCCAGGGCCCAACCCCCAGGTGTCCAAGGGCACTCACGTGTTGGTGCCTCTGGGTGACTCCTCCCCCACGGGCTGGAGGGCGGAGCCGGACGAGGGCGTGGCCGAGCCGCTGGGGGGCGTGGCCGGCTGTGACCACGCCCTGTGGGTGGGGCTGACGGCCCCGCCCACGGCTCCCATTGGTCGGTACCGGTTGAGCGTGAGGACGAGGACGGAGGCCGGGGAGTTCGCGGCGCCGTTCGAGCCCGACAACGACGTGGTGGTGCTGTTCAACCCCTGGTGCGAAGGTGAGGAATTGGGGAAAAAGGGCGATTTTGGGTAAAAAATGTGATGGGGGAAAATAATAGGGAAAAAATTGGGGAAAAAATTGGGGAAAAATTGGGGGAAATATGGGGAAAAAATGAGGAAAAAAGAAGAAAAAATGGGGAGAAAATGGGAGGAAATTGGGGGAAAATTGGGGAAAAAAAGAAGAAAATAAAGGGGAAAAAATGAGGAAAAAAGAGAGAAAAAAGGGAAAAATCGGGAAAAAATTGTGGGGAAAAATGAAAGAAAAAAGGGGGAAAATTGGGGAAAAAATTGGGGAAAAATTGAGAAAAAAAAAGAAAAAATTAGGGAAAAAATCAGGAAAAAAGAGGGGAAAAATGGGGAAAAAAGAGGAAAAAGTGGGAAAAAATTGGGGGGAAAATTGAAAGAAAAAAGGGGGAAAGTTGGGGAAAATGGGAGAAAAAATGGGGAAAAAATTGAGAAAAAAAAGAAGAAAAAATGGGGAAAAATCAGGAAAAAAAGTGGAAAAAAAGAGGTAAAATTTGGGAAAAAATTGGGGGAAAAATGAAAGAAAAAAGGGAAAAAATTGAGGAAAAATGGGGGAATATGGGGGAAAAAATGGGTAAAAAATGGGGGAAAAAAGGGGAAAAAACCTGAGAAAATTGTTTAGAATTAGGAAAAAAATTGGGGAAATTTTGAGGAAAAAAAGAAGAAAAAAATGGGGAAAAATGGCGGAAAAAGAGGAAAAATTGGGAAAAAATTGGGGGGAAAATGAAAGAAAAAAGGGGGGAAATTGGGGAAAAATTGGAGAAATGTGGGAAAAAATGAGAAAAAAAAGAAGAAAAAATGGGGAAAAAAGAGGGGGAAAAAAGAGGAAAAATTGGGAAAAAATTTTGGGGGGAAAATGAAAGAAAAAAGGGAAAATTTGGGGAAAAATGGGGGGGGGAATGAGGAAAAATGTGGGGAAAATTGGGGGGGAAAATCTCGAAAAAATGGGGGAAAATCAGGGAAAATATTGAGAAAAAATGAGGGGAAATTGGGGAAAAATAAGGAAAAAAAAGGGTTAAAAATGGGGGAAATATGGGGGAAAAATTGGGGAAAAAATGAGGAAATAAAGAAGAAAAAATGGAGAAAAAATCAGGAGAAAAGAGGGGACAAAAGCAGAAAAAAGAGGAAAAATTGAGAAAAAATTGGGGGGAAAAATGAAAGAAAAAAAGGGGGGAAATTGGGGAAAAATGGGAGTAATATGGGGAAAAATTGAGAAAAAAAAGAAGAAAAAATGGGGAAAAATCAGGAAAAAATCAGAAAAAAAGAGGGAAAATTGGGAAAAAATTGGGGGAAAAATGAAAGAAAAAAGGGAAAAAATTGAGGAAAAATGGGGGAATATGGGGGAAAAAATGGGTAAAAAATGGGAGAAATATGGGGAAAAAATGGGAAAAAACCTGAGAAAATTGTTTAGAATTAGGAAAAAAATTGGGGAAATTTTGAGGAAATAAAGAAGAAAAAATGGGGAAAAGAGAGGAAAAATTGGGAAAAAATTGGGGGGAAATGAAAGAAAAGAGGGGGAAAATTGGGTTGAAAATGGGGGAAATATGGGGAAAATTAAAAAAAAGAAGAAATAAAGAGGAAAAATGGGAAATTGGGGAAAAATTGAGAAAAAAAGAAGAAAAAATGGGAAGAAATTGGGGGAAAGTTAAGCAAAAAAAAGAAGAAAAAATGGGGAAAAAATGAGGAAAAAAGAGGGGGAAAAAGAGGAAAAAAGAGGAAAAATTGGGAAAAAATTGGGGGGGAAAATGAAAGAAAAAAGGGGGGAAAATGGGAAACTATTTGGGGTGAAATTGGGAAGAATATTGGGGAAAAATTGGGGGAAAATGGGGGGAAAAATAAAAAAATAATTTAGAGAATGGAGTAAAAGTGGGAGTTAAAATGAGGGAGAAAGAAGGGTAAAAATTAGGAAAAAAATTGAGGAAAAATCTGGGAAAAAAAAAAGGAGAAAAAAGAGGAAAATTTGGAGAAAAACTGAGGAAAAAATGAGGAAAAAAGGGGAAAAAAGAGGGAAAATGAGGAAAAATTGGGAAAAAAATGGGGGGGAAAATGAGGAAATATGTAGAAAAATAAGGAAGAAAAATTGAGAAAATGTGGGAGGAAATTGGGAAAATTAGGGGGAAAAAGAAGAAAAAAATGGAGAAAAAATGAGAAGTAAATGGGGGGAAAATTCACAAAAAATGGGGAAAATGGGGAAAAAAGGAGGAAAAATTTTAAAAAGGGGAGAAAAATGGGGGAAATCAGGAAAAATGGGGAAAATTGAGGGAAATTGGGGGAAAAAAGGGAAAAATTGGGGGACAGTGGAGGAAAATGGAGAAATTAGGGAAAATGGAAGGAAAAAGGGGAAATTGGGTGAAAATAGAGAAAAATGGGGAAAACACGGAAAAAATAGGGGGAAAAATGGGGGAAAATGGAGAAAAAAATTTAAAGGAGAAAAATGGAGAAAAATAAAAAAAATGGGGGGGAAATGCAGAAAAATAAGGAAGAAAATTTGGGAAAATATGGGAGGGAATTGGGAAAAATAGGGGGGAAAAAAAAAAAGGGAAAAATGAGAAGTAAATGGGGGAAAAATTCACAAAAAATGGGGAAATTGGGGAAAATGGAGAAAATGGGGGAAAAAAGGAGGAAAAAAGGGAATTTTTGGCGCAGAGGACTCGGTGTACATGGAGAAGACGAGCGACCTGAGCGAGTACGTCCTGAACGAGAGCGGCCGAATCTTCTACGGCACCGAGGAGCAAATCGCCGAGAGGGCCTGGAACTATGGCCAGGTGCAGGGGAAAATGGGAAAACATCACCCCAAAATAGCCCAAATATCACCCAAAAAGTGCCCAAAATATCCCCAAAAAATCCCCCCAAAATTGCCCCAAAAAATGACCCAAAATTGCCCAAAAATATCCCAAAAAATCCCCCCAAAATCCCTGAAAAATCGCCCAAATTAAAAAAAACAACCAAAATCACCCAAAATTCCCCCAAAAATCACCCAAAATTGCCCAAAATATCCACAAAAAATCACCAAAAAAATCCCTCAAAAATTGCCCAGAATTCCCCCCAAAATCCCCCAAAAATCGCCAAAAAATACCCCAAAAATCCCTCAAAAATCGCCCAAATATATCCCAAACATCACCCCAAAATTGCCCAAGTATCACCCAAAAATCATTCAAAAATAACCCAAAAATCAACCCCAAAATACCCGCAGAATACCCCAAAAATCACCAAAAAATCTCCCCAAAAATCACCAAAAAAAATCTCCAAAAATCACCCCGAAATATCCCAAAATATCACCCAAAATCTCACTGAAATATCACCCAAAAGTCCCTCAAAATTTGCCCAGAATGGCCCAAAATTGCCCCAAAATTCGTCCTGAACGAGAGCGGCCGAATCTTCTACGGCACCGAGGAGCAAATCGCCGAGAGGGCCTGGAACTATGGCCAGGTGCAGGGGAAAATGGGAAAATATCACCCCAAAATAGCCCAAATATCACCCAAAAAGTGCCCAAAAATATCCCCAAAAATTCCCCCCAAAATTGCCCCAAAAAATCACCCAAAATTGCCCAAAAATATCCCAAAAAATCCCCCCAAAATCCCTGAAAAATCGCCCAAATTAAAAAAAAAAAAACCAAAATCACCCAAAATTCCCCCAAAAATCACCCAAAATTGCCCAAAATATCCACAAAAAATCACCAAAAAAATCCCTCAAAAATTGCCCAGAATTCCCCCCAAAATCCCCCAAAAATCGCCAAAACAATACCCCAAAAATCCCTCAAAAATCGCCCAAATATATCCCAAACATCACCCCAAAATTGCCCAAGTATCACCCAAAAATCATTCAAAAATAACCCAAAAATCAACCCCAAAATACCCGCAGAATACCCCAAAAATCACCAAAAAATCTCCCCAAAAATCACCAAAAAAAATCTCCAAAAATCACCCCGAAATATCCCAAAATATCACCCAAAATCTCACTGAAATATCACCCAAAAGTCCCTCAAAATTTGCCCAGAATGGCCCAAAATTGCCCCAAAATTCGTCCTGAACGAGAACGGCCGAATCTTCTACGGCACAGAGGAGCAAATCGCCGAGAGGGCCTGGAACTATGGCCAGGTGCAGGGGAAAATGGGAAAATATCACCCCAAAATAGCCCAAATATCACCCAAAAAGTGCCCAAAAATATCCCCAAAAAATCCCCCCAAAATTGCCCAAAATATCCCCAAAAAATCACCCAAAATTGCCAAAAAATATCCCAAAAAATCCCCCCAAAATCCCTGAAAAATCGCCCAAATTAAAAAAAAAAAAATCACCCAAAATTCCCCCAAATATCACCCAAAAAGTGCCCAAAAATATCCCCAAAAAATCACCCAAAATTGCCAAAAGATATCCCAAAAAATCCCCCCAAAAAAACCCTCAAAAATCGCCCCAAATTTAAAAAATCCCCCCAAAATCGCCCAAAATCCCCCACAAAATCCCCCAAAAATCGCCAAAAAAAATTCCCCCAAAATCCTTGAAACATCGCCCAAATTTTAAAAAAAATGCCCCCAAAATCACCCAAAATTCCCCCAAAAAATCACCCAAAATCCCCAAAAAATCACCCAAAAATTACCCAAAAATATCCACAAAAAATCCCCCAAAAATCCTCCATAATCACCCCAAAATATCCCAAATATCACACAAAAATTGCTCAAAAATATCCCAAAAAATTCTCCCAAAATATCCCAAAATTCACCCAAAAAATCACCCAAAATCGCCCAAAAATATCCAAAATAATCTCCCCAAAAACACCTCAAAAATCGCCCCCATTAAATAAAAATGCTCCCAAAATTGCCCAAAATTCCCCCCAAAAATCACCAAAAATTGCCCAAAATATCCCCAAAAAATCCCCCAAAATCCCCCAAAAATCCCTCCAAAATCGCCCAAAAATATCCCAAACATCCCCCAAAAATTGCCCAAATATCACCCAAAAATCACCCAGAAATCACCAAAAAATATCCCCAAAAAGTGCCCAAAAATCACCCAAAATTGCCCCAAAATATCCCAAATATCACCTGGAAATTGCTCAAAAATATCCCAAAAAATGCCCCCAAAATTGCCCAAAATTCCCCCAAAAAATCACCGAAAATATCCCAAAAATATTCAAAGAAATCTCCCCAAAATCCCTGAAAAATCGCCCAAATTAAAAAAAAAATGCCCCCAAAATCACCCAAAATTCCCCCAAAAAATCACCAAAAATTGCTCAAAAATATCCCCAAAAATCCCCAAAAATCCCTCCAAAATCGCCCAAAAATATCCCAAATATCACCTGGAAATTGCTCAAAAATATCCCAAAAAATCCTCCCAAAATTGCCCAAAATTCCCCCAAAAAATCACCCAAAATTGCCCAAAAATATCCAAAAAAATCCCCCAAAATCCCTGAAAAATCGCCCAAATTTAAAAAAAAATGCCCCCAAAATCACCCAAAATTCCCCCAAAAAATCACCAAAAATTGCCCAAAAATATCCCCAAAAAATCCCCCGAAAAACCCCTCAAAAATCGCCCAGAATTCCCAAAAAAAGTCATCAAAATATTGCCCAAAATATCCCAAAAATTGTCCAAAAATATCCCCAAAAAATCCCCCAAAAATCCTCCAAAATCACCCCAAAATATCCCAAATATCACCCAAAAATTGCTCAAAAATATCCCAAAAATTTCTCCCAAAATATCCCAAAATTCACCCAAAAAATCACCCAAAATTGCCCAAAATATCCCCAAAAATTCCCCCCAAAATCCCCCAAAAATCCCTCCAAAATCGCCCAAAAATATCCCAAACATCACCCGAAAATTGCCCAAATATCACCCCGAAATCACCAAAAAATATCCCCAAAAAGTGCCCAAAAATCACCCAAAATTGCCCCAAAATAGCCCAAATATCACCTGAAAATTGTCCAAAAATATCCCAAAAAAATCCTCCCCAAAATTGCTCAAAATTCACCCAAAAAATCCCCCAAAATTGCCCAAAAATATCCCAAAAAATCCCCCCAAATTGCCCAAAAAACACCCAAAAAATCACCCAAAATTGTCCAAAAATTCCCCCAAAAAATCCCCCAAAATTGCCCAAAATTCCCCCAAAAAATCACCAAAAATTGCTCAAAAATATCCCCAAAAAATCCCCCAAAATTGCCCAAAATTCACCCAAAAAATCACCCAAAAATTGCCCAAAAATCCCCAAAAAATCCCCCGAAAAACCCCTTAAAAATCGCCCAGAATTCCCAAAAAAAGTCATCAAAATATTGCCCAAAATATCCCAAAAATTGTCCAAAAATATCCCAAAAAAATCCCCAAAAATCCCTCAAAAATCGCCCAAAAATATCCCAAACATCACCCCAAAAATTGCCCAAATATCACCCAAAAATCACCCAGAAATCACCAAAAAATATCCCCAAAAAGTGCCCAAAAATCACCCAAAATTGCCCCAAAATATCCCAAATATCACCTGGAAATTGCTCGAAAAATATCCCAAAAAATGCCCCCAAAATTGCCCAAAATTCCCCCAAAAAATCACCCAAAATTGACCAAAAATATTCAAAATAATCTCCCCAAAATTGCCCAAAATTCACCCAAAAAATCACCCAAAATTGCCCAAAAATATCCAAAATAATCTCCCCAAAATCCCTGAAAAATCGCCCAAATTTAAAAAAAAATGCCCCCAAAATCACCCAAAATATCCCCAAAAATTCACCCAAAAATATCCAAAAAATAGCCCCAAAATGTGCCAAAAATCCCCCAAAATTCTGCCAAAAATCCCCCCCAAAATTTTTCCAAACTCAAAAATAAATTTCCCCAAAATTCCACCAAAAATCCCCAAAAATTCTCGCAAAAATTGCCGCGAAATTTCCCCGAATTTGCCCCAAAAATTGGCAAAAATTGGGATGTTTTTCCTTCAAATTGGGAGATTTTAGCCCAAAATCGTTCTGATTCTGGGGGAGGGGCGTTGGAAATTTGGGGGATTTTGGGGAATTCTGCAATTCCGTAAAATTTGGGATCCCAAATTGGTAAAAATCAAAAAAAAAAATCCCAAAAAATCCAAAAAAATCCCCAAAAAATCCCCACAATTTGTGGCATTTTGGAGCCTTTTTGGTGCCGTTTTAACAGAATTTGATCAAATTTTCTCCAAATTTTGTCCATTTTTTTTTTTTTCCCAAATTTTTCCGGGGGAATTTTTGGGAAATTTGGAAATTTTGGGATTCTACAAAATTTGGGATCCCAAATTGGGGGAAAATCCCAAAAAGTGCCACGAGGAGGCTCCATTTTGGGGTTTTTTGCTCAAATTTTGGCCATTTTTGGGCACATGTTGGTCACTTTTTTTTCCCTGGAATTTCGGGGATTTTTGGAATTTTGGGATTCGCCCAAAATTTGGACTTTTCCACCCAAAATTTGGGAGAAAATTCCAAAAGAACTCCACCAGGAGGTGCCATTTATGGTGCCAATTTCTGGAATTTTCACCAGATTGTACCCCAAATTTTGCCGGAGTTTTTGAAAATTTTGTGGAAATTTTGGGAATTTTGGATTTTTTTAAATTCCAAAAGATTTTGAATCAAAAATTGGGGGAAAAAATCCCAAAAATCAGCACCAGGTTGCGCCACTTTGGTGCCATTTTTGGGGATTTTGGTCAAATTTTGCCCAAATTTTGGGCATTTTTTGTCAGATTTTTTGTAAATTTTGGGGAATTTTGGGGAATTTTGGGATTTGCCAAAATTTGAGCTTTCCCACCCAAAATTTGGGATCCCAAATTTGGTCAAAATCCCAAAAAATCCCCAAATTTTTGCCCTTTTTGGAGCCTTTTTGGTGCCATTTTTGGGGATTTTGGTCACATTTTGCCCAAATTTTGGGCATTTTTGGTCAGAATTTTTTTTGAATTTTGGGGAATTTGGGGGAATTTGGGGGAATTTTGGGGAATTTTGAGATCTCACGAAATTTGAGGTTTTCATCCCAAAATTTGGAGTCAAAATTTGAGAGAAAATCCCAAAAATCGCCACCACGTGGCGCCGTTTTTGTGCCATTTTGACGAATTTTACTCAAATTTTCGCCATTTTTGGTCAATTTTTGCTCAAATTTTGACCGTTTTGGGTCCGATTTTTTTCCTAATTTTGAGAATTTTTGGAATTTTTAAAAATTTTGGGAATCTTAAAAAAAATTGGCTCCGAAATTGGGTGAAAATCCCAAATACCGCCACCAGGTGGCGCCGTTTTGGTGCCGTTTTTTGGAATTTTTGTCAAATTTCACCCAAATTTTCACCTTTTTTTGGGGAATTTTTGGTACTTTTTGGGATTTTTGGGAATTCTGGAATTCGCCAAAATTTGGGATCCCAAATGTGGTCCAAATCCCAAAAAAATCCCCAAATTGGTGCCCTTTTTGGAGCCTTTTTGGTGCCATTTTTGGGGATTTTGGTCAAATTTTGCCCAAATTTTGGGCATTTTTTGTCAGATTTTTTGTAAATTTTGGGGAATTTTGGGGATTTTGGGATTTGCCAAAATTTGAGCTTTTCCACCCAAAATTTGGGATCTGAAATTTGGTCCAAATCCAAAAAAAATCCCCAAATTGGCGCCATTTTGGAGCCTTTTTGGTGCCATTTTTGGGGATTTTGGTCAAATTTTGCCCAAATTTTGGGCATTTTTGGTCAGAATTTTTTGTAAATTTTGGGGAATTTTGGGGAATTTTGGGATTTGCCGAAATTTGAGCTTTTCCACCCAAAATTTGGGATCTGAAATTTGGTCCAAATCCCAAAAAAATCCCCAAATTGGCGCCATTTTGGAGCCTTTTTGGTGCCATTTTTGGGGATTTTGGTCACATTTTGCCCAAATTTTGGGCATTTTTGGTCAGAATTTTTTTGGAATTTTGGGGAATTTGGGGGAATTTGGGGGAATTTTTAGGAATTTTGGGATCTCACGAAATTTGAGGTTTTCAACCCAAAATTTGGAGTCAAAATTTGGGAGAAAATCCCAAAAATCGCCACCAGGTGGCGCCATTTTGGTGCCATTTTGATGAATTTTACTCAAATTTTCGCCATTTTTGGTCAATTTTTGCTCAAACTTTGACCATTTTGGGTCCGATTTTTTCCTAATTTTGCGAATTTTTGGAATTTTTAAAAATTTGGGGAATCTTAAAAAAAATTGGCGCCAAAATTGGTTGAAAATCCCAAAAGCCGCCACCAGGTGGCGCCGTTTTGGGGCCGTTTTTTGTGATTTTTTCGCCAAATTTTTTCAGATTTTTTCGGGGTTTTTTTGGGGAAAATCCTTAAAATCTCCAAAAATCCTAAAATCTGCGTTTTTTACCCCAAAAGTTCGAGCCTGGGGTGCTGGAGGCCTGTCTGTACATCCTGGACCGGCGGGGGATGCCCCACAGCGCCCGCGGCGACCCCGTCATGGTGGCCAGGGTGGTGTCGGCTATGGTGAGAAAATTGGGGGAAAAAATCGGAATTTTGGGAAAATTCGGGGATTTTGGGAACATTCTGAAATTGGGGATTTTGGGGAAAAAAATTTCGGGGGTTTTGGGAGGAGTTTTGGGGGAATTTTGGGGGATTTGGGGGGAAATTTGTGGATTTTTGGGGGAAATTTTGGGGAAATTTGGAGCAATTTTGGGAGGAGTTTTGGGGGAAATTTGGGGGATTTTGGGAAAATTTGGGGATTTGGGGGGGGGGGATTTTGGGGGAAATTTGGGGGAATTTGGGTGGAATTTGTGGGAGGAAATTCCTGGGGTTTTGGGAAAATTTGGGGGAAATTTTGGGATTTTTGGGGAGAAATTTTGGGGGAAATTTTGGGGAAAAACTGGAGGAATTTGGGTGGAATTTTATGGAGTTTTTTGGGGGGAATTCTGGGGATTTTGGGGGAATTTTTGAGGGAAATTTGGGAAAATTTTGGGGGATTTTTTGGGGAAATTTGGGGATTTTGGGGAGAAATTTTGGGGAATTTTTTGGAAAATTTGGGATGAATTTTGGGGGAAAATCGAGGGAATTTTGAGGGAAATTTTTAGGAATTTTGGGGAAAATTTTGGGGAAAATTGGAGCAATTTTGGGAGGAGTTTTGGGGGAAATTTGGGGGATTTTGGGAAAATTTGGGGGAATTTGGGTGGAATTTGTGGGAGGAAATTCCTGGGGTTTTGGGAAAATTTGGGGCAAATTTTGGGATTTTTGGGAGGAATTTTGGGGGAAATTTTGGGATTTTTGGGGAATGTTTAAGGGGATTTTTTGGGGGAAAATCCCGAGATTTTGGGGAAATTTGGGAATTTTGGGGATTTGGGAAAAAATCGGGAATGTGGGGAAAAATTTTGGGGTTTTTGGGGATTTTTGTTTGGTTTTGGGGGGGAATTTTGAGGAATCTTTGGGGAAAATTTGGGGGAAAATTCAGGAATTTTGGGGGAAATTTTGGAGGGAAATTTTTGGGGGGAATTTTGGGAAAAATTTGGGGGAATTTCGGTTGGAATTTCTGCGATTTTGGGCGAAATTTTCAGGAAAAATTCGGGAATTTTGGGGGCAAATTTTTGAGGTTTGGGACAAATTGCAAATTTGGGGCGGAATTGGGATTTTAGGGTTATTTTGGGGGATTTTTAAAATGGAAATTGGGGGATTTTGGGAGATTTTGGGAATTTTCGCATTTTTCGCCAAAATTTCCTCCAAATTTCTGATTTTTTCCCAAAAATTCCATTTTCCCCCAAAATTCCCAATTTTTTTATTCGAAAAATCCCCAAATTTTGAATCTTTTTCCCTCCCAGGTGCTGGTGGGGAACCGGACCGGGGAATTTGGGGCAATTTGGGTGAAATCTGAAGAGTTTTGGGCTGGAAATTTTCCCAGTTTTTGGGATTTTGGGGCAGAATTTTTGGGGAATTTTAGGAATTTCAGGATTTTCAGAATTTCAACTTTTTCCTGAGGAATATTTTCAGGAATTTAGGACAGATTTTGGGGTGGTTTTAGTGGGAATTTTCAGCATTTCAGGCTGCAATTTTAATCGTTTGGGGCTGGAAATTTGGGGATTTTTGGGGCAAAAATTTTTGGGGAATTTTAGGAATTTGGGGATCTTCAGGATTTTAAGTTTTTCCAGGAATAACTTTACCAATTTTGGGGATTTTTAGGGTGGACTTTTGGTGGGAATTTTCAACATTTGGAGCCAGAATTATCTCAATTTTGAGGAGGAAATTTTGGGATTTTTGGGGCAGAAATGTTTTGGTGTTTTTAGGGACTTTTTGGGGAATTTCTGAATTTTTGAATTTTGACATTTTCCCAAGGATAATTTCATGAATTTTGGACTCTTTCGGGTGGATTTTTCCTGGGACTTTATGACATTTTGGGCTGGAATTTTCGCCATTTTTGGGGCACAAATTTTGGGATTTTTGTGCCGTTTTTTCGGGAATTTTTGAGAATTTCCGATTTTTTTTTAATTTTGAGCTTTTCCCAGGAATATTTTCAGGGATTTTGGCATCTCTGGGGCTGGAATTCAGGCAATTTTTCATGCAAATTTCCATAATTTTGAGACATTTTCCGGCAGAATTTTCGCATTTTTCGCCAAAATTTCCTCAAAATTTCTGATTTTTTCCCAAAAATTCCATTTTTCCCCCCAAAATTCCCAATTTTTTTATTCGAAAAATCCCCAAATTTTGAATCTTTTTGCCTCCCAGGTGCTGGTGGGGAACCGGACCGGGGAATTTGGGGCAATTTGGGTGAAATCTGAAGAGTTGTGGGCTGGAAATTTTCCCAGTTTTTGGGGATTTTGGAGCAGAATTTTTTTTGGAATTTTAGGAATTTCGGGATTTTCAGAATTTCAACTTTTTCCTGAGGAATATTTTCAGGAATTTAGGACGGAATTCAGGACGGTTTCGATGGGAATTTCCAACATTTCCGGCTGGAAAATTCGGGAATTTTGGGCAAAAATTTTTGGGCTTTTTCTGCAATTTTTTTTCAGGAATTTTGTGAAATTTTGGGAATTTGAAGATTTCAACCTTTTCCCAAAAATATTTTCAGGACTTTTGGAAGTTTTTTGGGTGGAATTCAGGGCAATTTTGGTTGGAATTTTCTGGCAATTCTGAGATGAAACTTTCATCATTTTTGGGTCTGAATTTTTGGGATTTTGGGCCAAAATTTTCCGCATTTTTGGGGCGGAATTTTTGGAATTTTGCCGTCTTTTGGGATTTCCACATTCTTCCAATAACGATGTTGCCAATTTTGGAATGTTTGGGGTCGATTTTTGGTGGGAATTTCCATCGTTCCGATGCGTTTCGCGCGCGAATTTTCGAGTTTTTCGCCAGAATTTCCCCAAAATTTTCGTATTTTTTTCCCAAAAATTCCCAATTTTTTTTGGTAAATTCCCAATTTTTGCCTCTCCCAGGTGAACTCCCTGGACGACAGCGGGGTGCTGGTGGGGAACCGGACCGGGGAATTTGGGGCAATTTGGGTGAAATCTGAAGAGTTTTGGGCTGGAAATTTTCCCAATTTTTGGGATTTTGGAGCAGAATTTTTTGGGGAATTTTTAGGAATTCCGGGATTTCCAAGATTTCAATGTTTCCCAGGAATATTTTCAGGGATTTTGGCATCTTTAGGTCGGAATTCAGGGCAGAATTTTGATGGGAACTTTCATCATTTTGGGCTGGAATTTTCGCCATTTTGGGGCAGAAAAATTTGGGATTTTTTTGTCCCAAAATTTTCAGGGATTTTTGTCCCAAAATTTTCAGGGATTTTTTTGGGATTTCAACGTTCGCCCGAGGCCAACTTCAGGAATTTTAGAAGCTTTTTTTGGGGTCGTTTCGATGGGAAATTTCATCGTTTTGCGGCGGAATTCCAGCGTTTTCGCTCAGAATTTCGCGGGAATTTTTTTTCCCAAAAATTCCCGTTTTTTTTCCCCAAAAATTCCCAACTTTTTTTTTGGCTTCTCAGGTGAACTCCCTGGACGACAGCGGGGTGCTGGTGGGGAACTGGACCGGGGAATTTGGGGCAATTTGGGTGAAATCTGAAGAGTTTTGGGCTGGAAATTTTCCCAATTTTGGGCGAAATTTTTGGGGAATTTTAGGAATTTCGGGATTTTCAGAATTTCAACTTTTTCCTGAGGAATATTTTCAGGAATTTAGGACGGAATTCAGGACGCTTTCAATGGGAATTTCCAACATTTTGGCTTGGGAATTTGGCGATTTTTGTGAAAAATTTTTAGGATTTTTTTGCCCCCAAAATTTCAGGGATTTTCTTTTTTTTTAATTTGGGAATTTTGGAGAAGTTTTGTTTTCCCAGGAACATTTTCAGGAATTTTGAAATCTTTAGGACGGACTTTTGCTGGGATTTTCCATCGTTCCGATGCGTTTCGCGCGGGAATTTTCGCGTTTTTCGCCAGAATTTCCCCCAAAATTTTCGATTTTTTCCCCAAAAATTCCCAATTTTTTTTGGTAAATTCCCAATTTTTGCCTCTCCCAGGTGAACTCCCTGGACGACAGCGGGGTGCTGGTGGGGAACCGGACCGGGGAATTTGGGGCAATTTGGGTGAAATCTGAAGAGTTTTGGGCTGGAAATTTTCCCATTTTTGGGGATTTTTGAGCAGAATTTTTTGGGGAATTTTAGGAAATTTGGGATTTCCAAGATTTCAATGTTTCCCAGGAACATTTTCAGGGATTTTGGCGTCTTTAGGTCGGAATTCAGGGCAGAATTTTGATGGGAACTTTCATCATTTTGGGCTGGAATTTTCGCCATTTTGGGGCAGAAAAATTTGGGATTTTTTTTTGTCCCAAAATTTTCAGGGATTTTTGTCCCAAAATTTTCAGGGATTTTTTTGGGATTTCAACGTTCTCCCGAGGCCAACTTCAGGAATTTTAGAAGCTTTTTTTGGGGTCGTTTCGATGGGAAATTTCATCGCTTTTCGGGGGAATTTTCGCGTTTTCGCTCAGAATTTCGCGGGAATTTCTTTTCCCAAAAAATTCCCGTTTTTTTTCCCCCAAAAATTCCCAACTTTTTTTTTGGCTTCTCAGGTGAACTCCCTGGACGACAGCGGGGTGCTGGTGGGGAACTGGACCGGGGAATTTGGGGCAATTTGGGTGAAATCTGAAGAGTTTTGGGCTGGAAATTTTCCCAATTTTGGGCGAAATTTTTGGGGAATTTTAGGAATTTCGGGATTTTCAGAATTTCAACTTTTTCCTGAGGAATATTTTCAGGAATTTAGGACGGAATTCAGGACGGTTTTGATGGGAATTTCCAACATTTTGGCTTGGGAATTTGGCGATTTTTGTGAAAAATTTTTAGGATTTTTTTGCCCCCAAAATTTCAGGGATTTTCTTTTTTTTTAATTTGGGAATTTTGGAGAATTTTTGTTTCCCCAGGAACATTTTCAGGAATTTTGAAATCTTTAGGACGGACTTTTGCTGGGATTTTCCATCGTTCCGATGCGTTTCCTTTA